>NW_021938789.1:43411690-43701983 GCF_001715985.3 Manacus vitellinus | reverse complement strand
GGGGCCGGACCCGGGCTTCGCCTCGCCGCCCCTCCCCGCGCCTTTGTCTGCGCACGGGGACGGCGGCCGGAGGCGTCCCGGCTTTGTGCCGCTCCCCGGCCCCCGGCGGACACAAAGGCGGGCGCAGCCCCGGGGAGAGGGGGAGAGAGGCGAGGGTCGTGCGGGGCTTGGCGGGGGCGAGGCGGCGGGAAGCGGAGCGCGGTCCCGGGCGGCTCGGGAGGGAGAGGTGCGGGCTCGGCGGGGGACTCGGTGCGGGGCCTCCCTTTTTCCGTGCAGTTATCCAACACGCGCGTTTTGTCCGCGTTGCTGAACCCCGCCGTCGGGGCCACTTGCACGATGTGGCCACGGGATGAAAAGGAGAAATCACTTTCCCGAGCGTGTTCCCCTAAAATAACGCTGCCGGCGAGGTCGGGCTTGTTCCCCGCCAGATGACAGACAAGAGCAACAACCTCCCCACGCCTGAGTCGGACGCGGCGGTGTGTGCTTGTGCTCGCTCGCATCGTGGCGTTGATCGGCGTTAAATCACCCCTTACACACCGGCAGCCCCGAGTTAAAAGGAGGCTTTTCGGCTCGCGGTTTGAATCTTGGAAATTCGGCAGACTCTTTTCTGCTAAGTGATTTTCCTTTTCGGAGTGAGGTGAAGGGAGAAGTGATGTGCTCTAGCGTGCCTTTATCGCAGCCGAAAATCTCATCACAAGATTTGTTTTCCATGATGAGCGGCGTGCCAATGTGCGAGCTATGAGCAGTGATCAGAGGCACTGAATATCAGTTCGGCATCATTTTCTTTTTTGTTTCTTCTTTTCGCTGTGAAGTTTAAGAGTTTCAGAGATGAGGAGATACTGTCCCTAGTGAAAGCAGGTCAGTGGGTGTTGTTTGTCGGCTAATGAGGCCATTCTATTCGCATGTTAATGGCAGGTTGACTTACTGCAGCAGGGGGTGAGTGCAGTCACTCGTACATTCACTCGCGTATCTGCATGTGTATTCCACTACGGCACTTTCTCTGGAGGTTGTAAAGTGCAAAACAGGACGTGGTTGCCGAAGATACTCAACGGAGAGGTGTCAGTGGTCTTAGTCCTGTATAAACTCGTGTCTAATAGTCATGCATAAATTGGAGTTGTAGAGGGATCTATCTGACTGCTGCTGTTAACACTTTGAAAGAATGTACCCGTTTTGGATTTTATCCCGCAGAAAAAAAAGCAGCTTGGAACCAATGAAGATAAATTACTGTTGGGCAGTATTTTGTCTCTTTTTCTCACGGAAAGTGAATCCTGCCAGTGAAGTCAGAAAACATTTAAGTCGAGCAACCAGGGTGTAGGGAGGAGGAAAAAAAGAGAGGGCAAAGATGTGGAAAATAAGAGTGCTTTGGTGGTAGGACTAAACTGTTCACGTGAAATGAAGAACTCAAGTCATCCTTCAGTGGAAATAGTTCATTTTGGGAAGTGACTTAAAAAAAAAACCCTCAGTGAATGCATCCAGGGAACCTCAGAAAGTGGTTTTCTATTGCCCATTTCAAAACTAATTCTTAACAAATCTTCAAAAGAAGAAAAGGTTGAACGGGAGACACTGAGGCTCCCAAATTTGCCGAACTGTCACTCTT
The DNA here is from genome assembly GCF_001715985.3 of Manacus vitellinus. Taxonomy (NCBI): domain Eukaryota; kingdom Metazoa; phylum Chordata; class Aves; order Passeriformes; family Pipridae; genus Manacus; species Manacus vitellinus. Next base: position 43,700,386 of record NW_021938789.1, on the reverse strand, counting down.
TGTAGTAAGGCTTTTAACGAGGACTTTGGCATTGTGCTGATTCCTGGCTTTTAGCCAGGAAACTGGTATTGTTTTGATATAGTATGCGTGGTCCTAGACTTTGCCATGTCAACATTGTTTAAAGAACAAGAAACGTGTGCTTGCTGAGGAGTTATTATGACGGACAGATTTCCAAGGTCTCTTGTTGGCACCAGTGCTGCACTGGGTAACAGAAACAGGAGGTTGTAAATGTTTTGGCTTCTGCATGCAGAATCAGGAGACCCTGTAGCTACTGCTGGAACGGGGATTTCAGCTGCCAGAGTTGGATGGGACTGTTCCTTCTTGCCCTAGGCACTTCAGATGCTGCTGGGACTCTGTCTTCCATACAGTTCCTTTAAATATTAGCAACAGCCAGACAGCGCTAAAGAAAAGAAAAAAAGACCAACCAAAAACCATCTCATCAGTTTTTTGAACAAGTCTGCTGCTCAGATGTTGAAAAATGTGAAGTTTGGGTTGGATTAATGCTACCAACCCCGTTCAGGATTACAGGGAATGCTTCACTTCTAAGTTACTTGCATGGACAGTTTTTTTCGGTGTGCCAAAGCAGTGACTTTAAATCCCTTGCTCCATTTAAGTCTCAGGGGAGATGTTTTGTGCTTCTACAGGAGCCAAATAAGGTCCTTTTTAAAAAGCTGATAATTTTTCAAGGTGGAATTTCAGAAGAGGTGTCAAATTTGGCTTGTCATATTGAGTGACCCCTCTACCTCTCTCACTGGGCTGCTGCACAGCAGCACTAGGCATGGTAGCAGCATCTGTAAGCCAGCTTCACAACTGGAGCCTGAAAGTGGTAGAACAAAGTTGCCAAGTTTCAAGTAGAATTGGTGGTTATATTGGAAACTGTGCTGGAGAACACAACCACAAATGATTTCGCCAAATAATATACAGTATTTATTTAGTCCAGCTCTCTGATTGCTGTTAAGGCAGTCAGCCAGCAGCAGTAAGTGTTGTGACATCATTTTGAAAGGAAATGTGCTGGTTCTGAAATGGAGTGGGATGTACTATGATTCATTATAAAAAAAAAAAGAAAGCTGTAGTCTGAACAGAGATAAAGCATATGACTGCATCATGGCTGAAAGCCAAAAACAGAATTATATGAATCAATCACACTTGAAGCATTATTCCCATCCCTTACGCCATAAGGCAGTGAATACCATCTTACTCATTTAATGATATTCTGCAGCAAAAATATGCTTTTGAGCACTGAACAAGTAACTAGTAACAAGTTGCCATAGTTCTGGTTGTTAGACTTTCAGATCATCACTGCTTGCACGTTCAATTTGCATAGCTTGTCCCAATATCCTAGATAATAAAACCTTACAAATGGAAAGCACCATGAGTAATCACCCTCTCAGTCACCCATTGAAAAGAAGTCACTTCTGCCTTCCCTTAGGATAGATAAGTCTGCTTTAAAAAAAAATTATATATGGAAAAATCACCCATTTTGTCAAGGAATTGCTCTGTGGGTGGACACAGTGGTGGTGGGGTTAAGGAATAAAATTCTGAACCTCCAGCATCAGCTGGACTAATCCCAAGGACAGCTGATGACTGACCCAAAGAGGTTGTTTTGATTAAAATATGGAGAATGTGCCTTCCATTACGTAACAGGGAGTAACAGAAGGAAGGTAGAGAAAAATAAGGTTTGAGAAATAGAACAGCTAACTAATTTCACCCACATATCTCACACTGTTCTTGAAATGAAGAAAAAAATATGCTCTAACTTATAGGAGGATCAAAAAGAGTGTTCTACTAGTTTTTCATAGTAAAGGATTTTAAATCTGGGGTCAATTTAAAGAAAGTTGCCATGCTTTGAAAAAACTGAGAAAAAACATTAACGAATAAAAGCCATAAAGATTTAAATTCCTGTCTGTCTTTTCAAGTAGGCTTGTTCATCTCTGTCAAACACCTTCCAGAACTCTGAATCATCTTAGGAACCTGAACAAAATTCAGGCTGTCCTTAAAAAGCAAAGTTTTCTGTGGAGGTGTGGATTCCAAGTTGGAGTGCTGTTGCCCTGTAACATACATATGGCAAGAAATCCCAGTAAGATTATTCTGACAGATAAATAAAGGCTTCCAGTATTTGACATAATTCCAGGTGTGTGTGCTTTTCCTCTTGCTAAAAAAAAAAAAAAAAAATAAAGGAGGCATTTCTATTGCAGTGTGAAAGGAATAGGCTCGTTCTATGCTCAAGTTAAGCAAGAAGGGATAATTCAGCATTTTAACCCTAATCGAGTACAGAGATTTGTTAAACCACAACAGACAGTTTCAAAGAAGTAGCAGAGAAGTGAGCAGGTGAGTGTTTAGATGGCTAAGATAACCAGGAATAGCTCAACAACCAAATACCCCTTGGAAGTGTCTTCCTAGGTACAGGGCAGTAGCCCCCACACTCTCATTACTGTGATGCAATTTAGACAACTTGAAGTAACCTTCACATGTTCTACAGCGTTACCTCTAACCTCAAATATATTCCACGCGGTTTCCCAGCATATGAATATTGGTTTCACCAGGTGTGTGCATGGTGAAGGAGAAGTTTCTAGGTTTAAGCTGAATTTTTTGCAGATGTATAAGGAATAACTTCTTTACTCTATGTGAGCTACCTTGTCCTTAAACTTACATTTCAATGACTAAAGTTTAACCAACTTCTCTGCCTAATTTCCTTTCTAATAATGTATAAGCAGTCCAAGTTTGTCTTCCAATGTCCTGGCGTGAGCTGCTTTAAGTCACATCGTGTTGGGAAAGGATTTGGCTCCATTTCAGTAAAACCCCGGCTTACCAAGTGGGTAGACGTTTAGGTCAGGACGATGACTCTCCATGTGGTTGCGCGCACGTGGTTACAGTGTTTACAAACAGTGTCCCAGCATCCTCGGCAGCTGCCTTGACGCAGCCAGTGAGGACAGAGTTCTAGGAATGTCCCTGGTCCTCACAAGCGGCGGAGGAGGGGAAAAGAAATAAAAAAATGCACAGTTTTAAGAACCCATATCGCAGTTTGGTTTTTGGCTGAGCTTTCTGCATCTGTGTTGCATTCTGGATCTCTGGGTCCTTTGTCAGGATGCCGTTGTTTTTTCCCTCAGCACTCGAACGCAATCTGGGCTGTGTTGACGTGTTTGTCTGGAACGGACTGACCTGAACTATGAGATGGGGGTTGAGGGAATTGTTGCAAAGGTTTCAAATTATTTTTATGCCCCTCCTTCCCTTTTAAAAAATTTTATAATTCAATCCCCAAAAGCTTTTATGACAAAACAGCTCTTTGCAATACAAGAATCCCACTCTAAATGGTTATATATTTTTTCCTTAATTAGGCATGACTCACTGCCTGTTAGGATACTAGAACAATTCCCTTTTTAAAGAACAAAAAAAAAATCATGAATCCTACTAACTTTATAAGTAAAATCAAATAGGTGAAAGTCTTTACTACTTAATTAGACATGTTGACACAAAGAGGCGTTGCTGTTACGAAAGCTGATACCACTGTAAGGCAAGTTTTGGATCTCCATTAGACACAAGAAGCTTGCTGGAGATTTCTTCATTTACTCATCCAAATGAATAACGCCACCGATCTGTTGTTCAAAAAAAAACCCCCAAAGGATCAGGGACAAGTGGTAATAGTTACCGGGGATGCCTTGCACAGATGAAAATTCTGTGATTCTGTGAAAACGCACTGTAGCTGGTCAGAAGCACCCAAGTGGCAACGTGTTTCATGCCCTCCCCTGTGGACCTAAACCAAAGCTGTCAGACAGGTTTTAGTCTCCAGAGACACTTGAAGCCTGTGCTCTTGCATGCACTGTGGGACTTCGTTGTCAGATGTTCTGCTCCTCATCCAGTCTCATGAACGGTTTCAGACTTTCTTACGCAGCTTTGCAGCAAGTGCTCGGAACAGTGTGCAAAGCACATCACTTGCCTTACAAAATGAATCCTGAGATCTGTTTTTAGCTCATGGGGAGGAAGCAGTTGGTACAAATGTCTCTTCCATATTCTGAATTTGTCTAGATGAATCATAGTATTCAGTCATGCAACAGAGTATGAAGGCTGATCCACAGATCTTGTTATACCCATGGCTTCTGCCAGCAGTGGTATTCACATTGGTCGCTTCCATTTTATGTTAATGTCTATTACATCACTGTATTGTTGGTATTACATTGCAGTGTTTTCTTGCTCACCTGTTGTCTCATTTGTGAGACACAATTTTTGTGTCATATCCATATCCATTGTTTCCTTACTGCCTTTCCTTTTCTTTTCTTTTTTGACCCACAGTTCCCATTATTTTTGCAGCAGCTGGCTAGCAGAAGGTAGCAAGTGAAAGTAAAGAATATATGATAGAATATGTGACAAAAGTATTCCTGAGTTTGTACTGAGTATTTGTTCCTTCTCTTGCCACTTCTGGGGCTGTTGGAGAGATCAAAGGGTAGACATTAACCCCGGGCCTGATGCTGGAGGAGAGTTTTGCCCTCAACTTCAGTGTCCTTTAGTATCTTTCCATGTTTGTCCCTTTGCATGAGAGACAACAACTGTTCATGCTGCACTCACCCCCATTTCATGCCCCTGGTGGTTTTTTTCATCTTTGTTTAATCTGTTTGTTCTTTCAATGCTACTTCACTTGTGTTTGAAGTCACATTCTTTGAAGTTATACAATTTTTATACTTGCCAAAGGACACAAAACTCTTTCAGCTCTTATGTAAGCAAAAAGGAGAAAAGAATGATTGCATATTTCCTCTTGTGTGCAAGTAGCATTACTGTCCTGCTCACGGTAAAATGAGGAAAAGGAATTGTTGCAGTAAAGCAGGAGTTTCTTCCGTTCTCCCAAAGTTCACAGAAGTGAGATATTTCTGTGAAGCTTGAAGTGCATGTACAGCTTAATAAAAGGAATGCCATTTATTCTTAAAAGAGAGCATATGAAATCTGGAAAATACATTGGACTCTCCTCTCCCTGGGATATAGAGAAGTTGGGGTGAGAGTATGTATGTATTACAGACTTTAACGTACTTTCAAGTTACCAAATTTTTGTTCCCTCTGTACTCCTTTGCTTGCTTGTCTGTTTGATTTCAAGTTTGTCTGCCCAGAAAGCTCTGAATTATTACTAAAATGGCAATAGTAAAAATCAAAAACATGAAAACTGAACAACTAGAAGGGGTCAGATTTAACACTTATTTAACTTAGTATAACTAGTAGACATTTTGGGGGAAAGAAAACCTGTGCTAGTGAGTGTCCATTCCATGCACAGTTAGTTGCAAGTGTACACATTACATACCCAGAAGCAACTGAAAATACTGACCAAATAGGGGAAAACACTCTTTATAAAGACAAAAAATGCAAAAACCAGAAAAACACAGCCTTTCGGTTCTCTGTTGTTTCTATGGTGCTCTCCATATTCTACATGGAACATTTGTTTTCCTTAAGTAAGTTTAGACCTGTGCTTTTCTGCTTCCCTATAATCCTTAATGCAGAGAAGAAATTTCTGTAGGTGTGAGAAGGCAGTACATAAAGAAAAATTGTGTGGATCTGGGTTTTTTTCTCTCTGTTACTGTGTGTAGTGCCCGAAAAGTGAGAGACCAGACAGGAAGACACAGATTTCTATCAATTTTTCCCCTATGCCTATGTGTGCAGTTGACAATATATTAAGTATAGGTGGCTTCCCCCCCCCCCAGTGTTGTCAGCTGGCTTGTGATCCTGCAAACTGATGGCAGCCCCTGCCATTTTCACAAAGCCCTGTTCATTTTCCTTGGGCTCAGAGAACTGTAACAGAGGCACTTGTAGAAGTGAGGTACCTAGTCAGCCTATATTTTGTAGTAACTGGAAAAAAAAAGAAAAGTAGTTTTGGAGCTATTCTTTTCTTCTTTGAGGGGACAGGGAGAGAAGTGGATGGAAAGGCTAAGAGGCAGGTATAGAAGCTAAAAACTGATTTTTACTTTTAAAAAAACCCCAAGTTTTCAAAGCAGTTGCAAGTTGACATGTATTTTCCAATAAAATATAAAGTCTAGCTGATGGATTAGAAAGAAGTTTTGCCTCTGGAAGAGTGAATCTAACTACTATGCTTTTTCTTGAAACAACTAGCTCGTTGAAGATCCTCTGTTGGACAAGCTGAAGCATGAGTCTAATTCAGGATGGCAACTCTGATGCTTCTAAATATAAGGAGAGTGGATGGAGTGAAATTAATTATTGCACATTAGGAGGCACCTCATATCCCAACCACGAAACAGAATCCCACTGTGCTTGGGGCTGTACAAACATAAGCCATTTTTGTTCCATTTTACTGTTTAATTCAGTAAAGGAGGCAGGGAAAAGGGGTCTGGCAGCACACAAGGGGTCAGAGTGTTAGTAACTCTTGCGTATAGCAGAGGCAGGCAGCTCCCTTCAAAAAAACTAAATATTTGCAGTAAATAAAGCAAAGCTGCTATTACTGCCCTCTGTGTACATATGTCTGTATATGTGTGTAAGAGGAGTTCCTCACCAGCACTGCTGCAGTCTTTTCCCAAGGGTGCTAACGTTAATGAGCAGGCAAAACACGAAAAGAGTAAGAGAAAGGGTACAAAATTAATAAGAAACAACTGAGAGCCAAAGCACACAGAGATCACGCATTGTGGTACAAACCCTGCTGGAGTAATTCATTTCAGTGTCTTTTTTTTTAACCCTAAAAGACCTACAGGAAAGCTGTGGTATAGCTAGGAACTGAACCCATATCTCCTAAACCCCAGTGCTTTACCCATGATACCCTCCTTCCTGCTCATTCAGAGGTTTACAGATAGTTTTCTCTGCTTACTAAGATAACAGAAGTATCAATTTTAAGAAACAGAAACTAGACACTTTTCACTTTTTTTCAGAAGTTGGTTTTCAGTAGCATTTTCTGTTTATTGAGGTGTTCTCTTTGCTGCACAAACCTTCAGACCTTTAAATCAGCAGTGCTCATCCAAAACAACCTAGCAAATTAAAATTAAATAAATCTCCTCAGGGAAGAGGATGGCTCCTTTTGTGCTCTGCTTTGCAGCATTGTTTAAACCCCACTCCAAGTGAGAAAGGGTGCAGGAAAGGATGTTATCTCCATTTTACTGGCACTGTAGATGTCTCCATGCACCTCCAAACAAATAATTAAAGTAACAATAATTAAAAATAGTATGTTGTGTCAGTTAATCACACTGTGTGAAAGAGTTATGTAATGTCATTTCAATAAGTAAGTATTCTAATAACTCCCTTTAATGCCCTCAGTCCTCCTAATCATTCAGGCAAGATTTCCCACAGTCTGTAAACTGTTCATGTACATCAGCTTCAACCTAGGACACAACTCCCATTTGATCTCTTTTACCAATTAAAGGTGTGTCAGGGTTCACAAGCCCTCATGTTGACATCATACTTGGTAGCAGAGCTCAAAGGAGGGGAAAAACCAAAACAAACTTTAATTTCTTGTCAGAAATCTCTCTGCTGGAGATGAGATGCACAAACCTGTGCAGGTGACACAACCTTAGAAGCATTCGTACCTTTCTGTGTAACAGTTGCCTGTTATCTCCTAGACCTGAAATGGAGATGGTAAGTTTTAATGTCTCCCTCTGGCCTTTGAGAGTTCCTGTGCTGCGGGTGATAGTCACAGCTCAGCCTGCCTGGTGCAGAGTGCATTTCACCAAGGACCTACCCTATTTAACTTTAGCACATTCACAGACTTGTGATAGAATCCATGATAAAATGCATTTGAAAATAAAATCCGATTGGTAATTTAGCTCATGCAGCTTCTCTGGATGCTGGCAGAGGCAGTTGACCATGAAGGACAGATGGATTTTTCCCTGCTATGTTTAGGGATCCAATAGCACTGCAAACTACTTTGGAAGATGATGGAGTGGGGGCATTCGCACTTGCCTCCCCCATTGCTCCCCTCCCTAGGTTTGGAGGTTCAGCCAAGCTCCTGTGCACATGGCCCTGCTGTTTACAAACACGCTCCCAGGTGTCCCGAGGCACAGCGATGGGCTGAGGGTGCCCCGCTGCAGGGCCGGGTTCCCTTCGTGCAGCTTGTGAGAGCTCCTGTTTGAGCTCCTGTTTCTCACCCACGCTTGTGGCTGCTCATAGCAGGGCTGTGACAGTGGAGAGTGCTGGCGTGTTTGGGTTTGCTCATTTTACATTCAAGCAATATTCAGGCCGGGGGTTTAGAGCAAGGTTGTCCACAGTGAGTCAAAAATAGAAACTTCATTGCTCGATAGAGTCGTAGCACTGGGGAGCGCTAGCTAGATATACACGAAGCAGCGAGGAAGGTACTTTTCTGCTTTCCAGAGACACTGCTAGGGAATTGGGTAACATTTACAGTAGGGCAGGATTTCAAAAAGCCTGTGGAAATGAATGGGCACATTTTTTTTCATTTCCCACTAATAAACCAGGGACCGCTTTTTGTCCGGGTTTAAGAGATGGGGCTTAATGAAGCACAAGTAGTTTGGAGCAGCTAGTGTTTGAAACCACAGTTGCATTATCACTCGGAGAAGACTGCCTTGGTTTTGCTTTGTTTTAGCAGGCCATTGGCATACATCAAGAAAGAGGTTTGAACAGCTGTGCATTGCTGCATTAAATGGCCTCCCATAGCTGAGGCACAAAAGACAAAGCCTGCTTCTTTCCAGCCGCTCAGCTAAAATTGTATTGACTTACTTTTGCTGCTCTCCTCACCAGTTCAGAGTTCAAGGACTCATATATCTACTGTACCTTGAGTTCAGATAACAAGATATAACTACATGGAGGGAAACAAACAGAAAAGTTCCTGTTCTTCAAAGACGAGCATTTTTCTGTACTTGTTCCCCTGTTTTGTTTCGGGGTGTGCACAGTTTATTTTTCTCCTTTTGTTTTACTCTCCTCCCCACTCACCCTCCCTCTCACCCTCTGCTGTGTGCACACCCTCTCCGAACCGCCTCTCTGGCTTGCCTGGCTGAGAAATGCAGACTCAGCAGGGACTGGTAACACTTTAACTCTTTGTTCTATTCTCAGCTCTCTCAGCAAAGGTCAAAGCAAATGAGACAGCTGCACTTGAGACAGAGCTGCTATTGGAGAGAGAGGTGTTGACCACAGACTGTATCCCCTATCCCACTTTTTTTTTTCTTGAAGCATATAAAGTGTATGGCCAGGGTGATATGAAACTTTGCATAGGTTTGGGTGGCTGGATCTGCTCTTTTCTCATTAAGAGGAAATGAAAGACTCGTGACTTTTGTTTGTACTGGCCGTATCATGTAACCTCTGCTGATAAACAGAAATAATTTAGGAGCTACTTCCTCAAATGCCTGAAACGTGGTCTTAATTTCATCAATGCAAAGCCAGCAAAAAGCTATTACAGACACGAAGTCTCGGTTATGTGTCTTTGAAGTAATTTTGGAAACTGTGGCAGTATGCCCTTATACGGTTCTTTTCCCTAGGAGCCAGAGTTTTGCATTGTGTTGTGGGACCATGTGGACTCCAATTTCAGTGACTTAGGACAGAAATCGGTTTTATTTTTCTCGAGAACAATTCAGCACTGCCATTTGCTCACCACTGAGAGATGAACCTGCTGGGCCATCATCAACATTAGCACATGTCCACATGTGCCACGAACAGGAAGAGGGTTCCCCTTTGCCCTTCAAACCACCCGCCGCGGTGTTCCACAGGGCTGTGAGGGGTGCGCTCCAGCGGGAGAGTCGGCGCTAGTTGGCTTAGCGACATCGACACTGGCGCCAAGATTTACCTCCCGTCTTGGCACTCCAGGTCATGCTGGTGTCTCGCCACGTGCTTACGCGCACATGGCAGCAGTGTTTACAAACATGACCCCAGAACTCTTACGGGCAGTTATGAAAGAGCCAGCAAATGCCACATCCCGCGCGCCAGGGTGACCTAGATTGCCAGTGCTGGGAGTGAATAGCGAGGCACTCATACTGAACGCAGGCTGAGAGACGTTCAGGGCAGATGATTTGCTCCCAAACTCTTTTGAAATATCATTGCCACCATGAGAGCGTTTTATACCATAAACTAAAAATAGCTACTATTAGCTAGCAGGAGCGGCGGATAAGTGATTCAGCAGCTTGGGGATAGAACTGACTGGGTTCTTTAGCACCGTAAGTCTGTTGAACTAACTCAGAAAGTACATCAAATTTTTGAAACGGGAAGGAACTGCAAAGCTGACTTACTTTGGCTAAAAGAAAAGAACACTGCATGATTGCGTGGTTCCTGATTGACCGTTCCTTTTTTATTCCTTTATTAACACTTGCACTTGGGCACTAATGAATGCTTTGTAGTCAGGATATAACCATCCATTTAGGAAAAAGATGCCTTAGTAGTTTCAAAATAAACACCTCCATCTACAAAATATGAATACCACTCTATGACTGACTTGGTTTTTTTGACATGGGCCTTAGGGGGAAAAAATCATAGCTGAAACTCTCCTTTAGCAAACCAAGGACTGTATGCTCAACTGGCACATGTCCATTATCTTCACATGTATATTTTTTACATGTCTACTTCCAAAAAAAAAAAATCCCTTCTTTACCCTTGAAGTTCTGTAAAGACATTTGCATTCTATGCCAAATTACTCCAAAGCAGTTTGCTTCCTAGAAGTTAGCAGTTTATACTAAAGTGGAGTATATGGGCAGACAACTAGTTTTTGACAGATTCTAGCATTCTTGGTAGTTGTCTCAGAAATACATTTATGTGGAGGAAGACAGATTCTATAACTGTGAGTAGTTTCCAAAGATAAACAGAGCTTTCTTGAAAAAGCTGCTAAATGAGCAAAAATAACCAACACTTGTTAATAAATCAGTTCCAGGTTTCACTTTTGGAATCAAAGAATTTAATCTCAGCTTTGCAAAAGCCTACTAAATGATGAAAAATTCTTTTTCTCCTCTCAAGTAGAAAGTTTGACCTTTCAGAAGCAGATGAGATGGCAAAAAGATGGTAGTTCTATTTTATATTAGTTGCTATAATACATCTCAGTGTCTGTAAATAATCATAATGACAAAGCCCATCCCTCTCCTCCAATACAGTTTAATCCCGTTACTGAATAAAACTGGTAAATATAAAGCTAGTCCATAGTCTTCATCTTTTCCAATCATACCCATGGCAGGTCTGCATTGGAGTTGTCAGAGTTTATGCAGACTTTTTTTGCTATGTAAACAAAACAAAACAAAACTAGAGAGGCTGACACATGTCCACTCTGGCCTGGTCACTAACTCATTTCTTGTGGTCAGACAGCTCTACTCTGAGCAGATGAAGTGCTCTGCAGGTCAGCCTCTAACCCATCACTGGTTTTGCCCAGTCTCCTAGCTATTTTTAATCTTGCATTGAGAATGTGAGCAAATGTACTTGGTCAGTTATTGATGTCTTTTCACTGCTGAATGTTCATTACAATGTTCATTACACTGTATATAATGGACCTAGAAATAAGAATGGAAGTACTGAAAATAGGTCACTGCTGTGTTCCTATTTTAAGAGCTCTTTGTAGTGTTTCTCCTGCCTGAGGAAAGCAAATCCACCTTACTGTGAAACTGTACAAGTATGGGCAGACTTGGAAAAAGGAGAATTAGAGCCTTAAAGTAAACTCATCCCTTAATGTTTATAGCTTTCTCTTGGATACGTCATTGTACATCTTCTGGAGTCTTTCTTCAGAAGCCCTGAAGCACTTTTTAAATTGTTCTTAATCAGAAAGTACTGAGGTTTATAAGGACTGGATTATTAGTATTTATGATGTCTGTGGGCTTCACCAGTACGTTTAACTTAACCAGTGTAAAGTCCATACAGATACACAAATTCTATCTGGTGCATCTTTGACTCAGAGAATCTTCTTACTGTTACTGTTTATGATATTTTCTTATGTTATACAAAGAGCTTCTTTTAGCCACCCAGTGAAGAGAATATAAGGGAAGAAATGCTGCTTATGATAAAGATTATTTTATCCCATGCTTTCGGTTGGATCAGGAGGGAGGGAACACTGTAAGATTACCATTGTAGCTACAGGGTGAATACTGCCATTGTGTCAGTTTAGATGAGTATCTCAAAATAAATACAGACTCTGTCATGGGTTTGTCCTCTAGGTAAAAAAGCAATGGAAATCTTGTTTAACAAGTTCAGCGAAAGGCACACCTAAAGTTTAATTATGTCTTCAGATGTATGGGTGCAAGTCTTACTAAAGAGTTTTACAACTCCCAAAGAACAGACTTAGGACTTTTGATTTTTCTTATACTGAGATTTGGTGATCAACAGTCATGACAGTGCATAGTTTGGGGAAGAAAATCCCTCGGCATAATAAACAACTATTCCTGGCCATAGCTTTCTCTGCCATATGTGTGTGTGAGAGAGAGTGAGAGATTATTCACCAGTTTATAATTTGCTGCCAATCCCCATCTTCCCTCACCCTTTTAAAAAGCCAATCTGCCAAAAAAGCAGGGGAAGTGGAGAAGAGATGAAACAGCACCTTGGTATTTACCTGAGGGATTTGTCATTAATGTCTTTTGGAGCTGGGAATCTTGGATAGGATCTGAATTGCGCTACCAAAATTTGCAGCACTGAGTGAGGCAGTGGGAGGACTTCCTGACCTGAGAGGTACACAGACTGGGGTCACACTGTTCCTCTGTCTCTGTTACTCATTGTTTTCTCAGCAGAAGATGGTTCCTTAACAGACCAATTGCTTATTGCTTTTGTGCAGAGAGAAGACAACTTACAAAACACCTGCTTGACAGTACATTAAGTCACATTAACAACTGCCCACAGCACTCAAAGGCAAGGTGGGAACATGCAACCAACCTGCAGAATATCTGCTCAGCACAAACCACAGGCAGAAAATGTTTCACATCACCTTAAAAACATAACAAGTCCTGTTAATTCAAGAGTTACAAGAACTATGATGTGTGCAAAAGAGAATAGAAACAAAGAAAAAAGCAGCATTTTAGATTTTTACAGTACTGGGGAATGTAAAGGGGAAAATGCCCAGAGATGTTCTTAGGAAAGCAAGAAAATAACACCTTACAGAGTAAGTTTAAAAAAAAAAAAAGTTATCTGAGCCATACCAGCAATGGCTTCTTCATGTTCACAGAATTAAGCCAATGAGGTGCTGAGGTTTCTTCCTCTGTCTTTCAGTCGTACAAGAAACACTACTGTGCTTTGCCCACCAGCCTGACTTTGGCCATGGCCAACCTCCAAAGCTTCAAAACAGGATGAAACCTCCATTTCTAATAGTCAAATTATACATCAATAAAAGAAAACAGCCTTTACTATTTAACAGGCAAGCTGCAGAAATACTGATTTATGAATTCAATAGAGATACACTGGAAGCAGCAAAATCAGACCTTCTCTTCTACTCATGTTCCACTATCTAGCAGCCTTTTTTTTTCCTAATTATTTATCCTTGCTGAAGGTCCCCAAATGTGGAGAGTATGGTTGTCTCAAGCACAGCAAATACCATGAAATTCCATGTAAAAGAATGTCATGCTCCAGTGTAAAGTTTTGATGTGGAAAATTTAGGTTAGTTTAATTTTCAGGGGAAGAGTGGCCAGCATGTTTCCTTTGCGAGCCTCTTTATGGTCTGTGCAAACTTGCTTGCACCCTTATCCAGGAAAATTCTCATCGGGATATACTAAATAGTATTTCCCTGTACCAGTGCACAGCAGTGAGAAAGATGGACAAGTTGTTCCTAAAAGTTGTGTGAAATAGCCATGGAAGAGACCATTTATTCCATCTTCTTCTCCTAAGTCAGCCAAATCATAACTGTCATTTTGACAAATAGTTGGATAATCTGCTCTAGAAGACCTCTGTTAAAGGAGATTCTGTACTCTGCCAAGTCTTCTCATTTTGATGAACATTTTTTCCTTTTGGACAGATATAGCATTCCAGTTGAAGCCCTGCCAAGGCTTGAGAAGAAAGGTAACAATGTCTGACAAAGCCACACAAAGAGGACTTACAGCCTGTGCAAAAATTGCCTTTTTTTCTCAAAAGGACTCACATAACTGTTCAGCTTGATGTTTAGTGTAACTCCAGGAACTCCTGTTCCTCGTTCAGTGTTTGTGCTTACAATTGTTCCTGCCTTTTGAGATACTGCTTTTGGGTTTTGTATTCGAGAGACCTCAGAAGAACTTCAGAAAAAAAGCTGGTGTGTGAAACAGAGAAGTTGGCATCATCAAAGAGGAGGAACTGCATATTGGGGGAATCTTAAAATAAGTAATTACACATTTTTGTGAGGGTCTGGTGATCCATTAGACTGTGAATTTTTTGGCCAAGGACCATGTCAGTGTTGTCTGGGCACACTGCCGCTATTCCATGCATGATGCAAATGCTCTCTGCCGCAGAAGATCTGGACAATATAATGAACAGCTTAAGTGTAGGCACTTGCTCAATGTGGCAGTTACGAGAAGTGGGAAAAACAAATCCAATACAGTACTTAATCTTAGTATTATTTATGGATTTGCTAAGCTGTCTTCATGGATGAAGATAGAAACGTTTGAGAGAATGCAAAACACTAGAACATATTTCTCTTAGCTGTAGTGCCAGAGGTGTGTGGTTTGTCCATTGGGAAAATCTGAGTTCTCCTATTCTTTCTTGTTCCAGTGAAATTTTCAGATGTTCCCATGTATTCTGACTCTGGGGTCTGGGCCTCAAAAGGGGCAGCATAGTATGAGGGAGCAAGAAGTGGAACACAGTGAAAATAACTCTGGAGTGTAGCAAGATACCATGGGCTAAAGGCAGAGAAGGGGTCTCAGGAGCTTACCTTTAGCTCTCTAGCACAGTTTGAAGAAAGACAGTATTTGAAGAAGGTAACAGCCAACGGATTTCAAATTGCTTAAAGGAAACAAATATGACGGGTGTGCTTAATCTGAGGACCTTGCTGTCACAACCTGCTGCTGATGCAGGTTCTTTGGAAGGTGGCAGGCATTTCTGTGAATTAGGACTGTGTCTAGGCGCCTGCTCCTTAGGATACAAGTGATAGGGGGTTTAAGTCTCATGGTTCTGGCTGTGAGCTGGAGGTTGCTGAATGCATTACTGAGGGATTATACATTTCTCTGAGGCATTTGCCCTTTAGCAGACTATGATAAAAAAAGACAGTTATTTGCTTCAGTGTGGCACCTCTCAGCTGCTGCTGGCTCTTCCCCTGCGTGCTTCCTCCTCCAAAGACTTCGTATGTCTGAGAGTACTGCTACAAAAACAGGGTCCAGAAAATCTGTTATTAGGAACATACACAAACTGAACACCTACCCCAGGAAGCTATACTCTTCATTTGTTTGTAATTGCAGCATCCTGGAAAGTTGTAGTTTATGCCACTAGTAGCTAGTGTGGTCACAATTTTTTTCTAAAGCAGTGGCATGAACTGTTAAATTATCTAAAAAGAGCAAACAAGTGTGGGTTTTTTTCAAAGATTAGATTGAAGGAACAGGAAAAAGCTCTATCCTGTAGTTCTCTCTTCTTGTCCTCGTTTCTAGTTTTAATATTTAATGAACATGTGATATTGTTTTAAGCTAGTCCTGATGGTCTTATGAAGTTAGTATTTAAAGCAGATGGCTGCAGTGCTTTAATAAGATGGTTACTATAGAAACACAGCACTGTGAAAGCAATAGTTTCTGTATTGCATGGTTTCCTCACTAAACATTTTAAAGACTCCTGATCTACATGTAGCAGGCCCAAAGAGGACTAACCAAGAAATGGAAAAGATAGTATGCCTGTATGGAGTATTTACTTCAGCTGGGGTCCACTTAAACCTAGCTGGATAGCTAACATTTTTGTGGATTGCTAAAGAGCTGCTTTGAAACAACATGAAACATGAGAAGAGAGATAAGCAAAAATATTGATGAAGAGATGACTGTGGGCAGGAGACAGATCATTGCAGTTATCTTTTTTTAGAAGGTGAGTTGGACTTAAACATTAATACAAACAAATTTAAAAGCGGAAAAAACCCCCACAAACAGTTAGCTAATACACCCAAATATTTACTTTGCAATCCCAGGCTTTTTGTTTACATCATCCTTGCGTATCCAATGCTGCCTATCAACACACTTGTTGCAGCCTAGTGCATGGGGAAGGACACATTGTGTACTTTCAGGGATTTGGGGTTTTTATTACTGCTTCTAGTTTTCTTTATTCTGCCAAAACTGTTTTAACCTCAAAGTACCTAAATTCCTCTGCATTTGCCAAAGAATTTTATAGGCTATGACACACACTTTAGAAATCCTTTTAAAATGTTAATTATATATATGAATGTGAGTTTGCACTAAATCAGGATATTCAGGGGGGTACATGAGAGTCTTTTTGAAAGAGTTACTAGTTCTGCTGTGCAGAACTGGGCAGAAAAGTGCTGCCTCATCTGACTGTGTCTCTCCCTCCAGGAAATTTAGAAGTAGTTTTCAGCAGTCACAGAGGATGAGTACATGGAGATACTGTTTGTAGAACTGTGGAAACTATGAAGCAAAGAAGGTTTCAAAGTAACACTAACCTCAGGTAAAGATAGCACTTGTGAGAAATAAAATCTATTCCATAAAATGTGGGCATCCTGCAGAAACTCATATATTGCAGTATAGCCAGCACAACAGTGCTGACCTGGACTAGGTTCAGAGGGAACTGGAGATAACCTGGGCATTTTCTTTGTTTTATCCTTTCTTTTGTTTCTTTCTGTTCTCCTGAACTCAGCAGGTGTTCGTGCTTGCATGTTTTTGCACTTTAGAACACCTAAACTGGGCAGGTTCAGTTGCAGGGTTTGCCTGTGTTATGAAGCTGAACACATCATCATTTCAGAAGAAAGAAGGGGAAAAAAGCTGTGAGAAATGCTCAACTAATAGGGTTTTCCTCTACCCCAAGACTTAATTTCTTTCATTGGTTCCTGTTTCTGTATGGTCATATCTGAATCCTTTATGGGCTTTTTCTATGACTTAAAACTTTCAAAGAAGGAAAACCTCATATGGTCTAAAACACCTTCCACCTTTGTGCTTTGTCACTATGGCCCTCACCACTGTCATTCTCTACACACCAAAGTACATCTTACCTACTTTGCACTGCCCTTTAGTTTCCTTCCTTGGAAACATTCAAATATTATACCTCATCTCACTTGTGAGGCTTAGCCTGCCTCATTGCTCATTGTATTTCTCTCACGCCTGTAAAGTATTACTGCGAGCAGCACTGCCCACAGCTCTGCAAGTTTAGCAAGTCTAGAAGTCAGAGGTATTCCCTGCCCTGCTTTACATACCGTCTGCTTTGGTTTAGATGTATTTATAGTGCAGTAGTAGAGCTAGAGACAGATATTCAGAAACGAATATCAAGCCCTTATTCATGAAACTATGACATTAGATGATCCTTCAGTACAGCGTTCATGCTCCGTGGAGGAGGAAGCTCAACCTCAGACTTACTCTACATGCACTTGCACATACATTAAACACACAGGCACAGCACACAAAAACAGACATCTCTGTCTCTGTTTTCATAACAGGAATATTTTTAGGTATGACAGATACTGTGAAGGAACTCTGCCCAGCTGCACTCAGGATGGATGAGGCAGGCTATTTTAGGTTATTACACAGCAGTTCTTAAAAAAGAAAGCTTTGTAACATTCAGGCAAAAGCTTAGCAGGGAAATCTGTCCCTCGGACACCAGCAAGAAGAGCTATAGGGGAATGGGTAGCCCTGTGGTCTGTATGAAGATTAAGCCCTGGACCCACTCAATGGCCTCAGGAGGGCTTGCTTGATCCATGAGCACCTGTTTCCAGTCCTAGCCCGTGACTGCTGCTCCACACAGGATTGTGGTCCTTGTGCTGAAAAGCTCTTTTCCCCTTTTCCCTTCGTTAACAATAACACGAACATGAGCACTTTTACACAGTGGTCATTAGTTAATCTCAGAAATAATGTCATTGGCTGCAGTGAGATCACATGTAAGATCTTACATGCATCCATGTACGAAACTCAGAATATGGCCCTTTAGGAAGAAACAGATAATAGTGAGGGGAATCATAAGCCCATTACATATCCTTACAGTGTCTGAAGACATTACTGTGGTGCATAAATACCACATAATTATTTTTTCTGTATAGACTTTAAATTATTTGTAAATGCAAATACTGGGTAGAGGCACAAAGCTCAGGTACTGCACCAAGTGAGACAGTGCAAAGTTGAGAAAATCCTTGCACCCTAGACCTTAATATTCTGCTTTTATAGTAGAATGTAAGAGTTGGAAGAGGCAGAAAGTTCTTTGTAAGACAATAACAATAAAATACTCCCCAAACCTAGGTTTAGCATGGCTTGTAATAGGGACATTTTGCCACTTGTCTGTGGTGACATTGGCTTTTTCTTCACACAAGCAGAAGTAGAAAATAAGTCTGGTGATCACAACCCCTGGGAGATTATCTCATAGCACTATCTGCGTTAGTCCTAAAGGGCTGGAAACCTTTTACATTGATGTAGTCATAATTAAATGTGATCCCACTGCAGACAGTGGAGCTATTTGTGGAATTAACTAATCACTGGTATGAGTAAGGGGCTCACAAGTCAGCCAGAAGTTACTGTGGGAAAACCTCTGTGGGTTAAACTGAAAGATGTTGAGAAATGTTGATATTTAAATGGCAGACACAGTAGCTCAAGAACATGGGGAATAAGCAACTCTGCTTCTAACATTTCCTGGCATATGACAGTTTTGATAAGGGGATTACGCTAAGCAAAATTCTCAGTCTCACGTATGTTCATAACTTAAATTAGACCAAGCATAAATGGAAATTTACAGTCTGCTTAACTTTCTATTTAAATCTCTCTGATATGTTCCCTTTGCACACCTGTTTGAAATAAAGTGTGAGTGGAAAGAACAACCTCATGGTGCTCCTTCGGGCTTTCATTATACAAGATAGGTGGCTGTCTCTGCCTAAGTTGCCTTAGTTACTTAGGATTTAGAATAATTTTTTACTAGACAACTGGTCTCCATGTGTGGAGAATGCTTATTAGTGGGTACAGTGGGAAACTGCAGGGAGGGGGCTACAAGAGGATACTGTAACCTAAGTAGCGTGAAGACTCTCCACTAGCTAAATCTCATAAATTGCTATGATAATATGCATACATAATCCTGTCCCAGTTCCATCTGTAAATTATATTTTCTTCAGTAAAACTATACTGTTCACTCTTCTAAAACCACAGTTTTGAATATTACAAGCTAACGGGTTACTGCTGGTAAGCAGGACCTACCCTCATAGGTGAAAGTGTGAATATCAAGTCCCTAAATGTGATTTCACATTACTTTTTCAATATATTCTGTGTTTGATTTCACATTAACTTTTCAATATATTCTGTGTTTGCTAAAGGGGTCTTAAGTTTGTTTAATTTTGAGAAAACGACATGCAAGGGGGCTAAAGATCCTTACTATGAAAGAAAAAATTACTGTTGTGTGGTAAAATTGAAGGCCTGAAGTGGCAGCTGACAGATTCTGGCATCACAAGGATTACACAGCTGTACCCACCACACCTATCAGCCTGACTGAGTAGACCACAACCCACCAGCTATGTTCTAAATTACAGGCACTGCATATGTGCTGACACTCTTTTTTTTACAAAAATTCTAAAAAGACCTTCTCACAAGAAGATGTAACCACATGAGAGGACTCTATTAAAAAAAAGAAAAAAGTATGCTCTGTAAATGACCCTGCCACACCCCCATTAAAATGGTGCTTTTTTGAACTTAATCCTAAACCCACTTAAGTGACTGAAACAAATCTGATTTCAGTGGTCTTGGAATCAAATCATTAAGTTTCATTAAGCAAATGCTGCCTGAGTGCCCAGGTGCAAGTATATGAAGAACTCTATCGACTTCTCAGTAGAAGGCTCTCATTAAATTCCCACCTGAATTGTGTTTGTAATGAGCCCAACAACCTTTGCTATCAAAGTTTCTGATTATTTTTATTTTAGCAGCAAGCTTGCCTGGACACTGAGTATTCTGGTTTTTCTGCCTGCTCAGTTCTCCCCTTCTCCTTCCCCCTTTTACTCTGTTCTTTTTCCATCAGTATGTGCCAGTGTACTGTACACTGTGCAGTTCAATTGCCATTTATCTGATGGAGCTGAAAGCCTAGATCTTTCTCTGTAACTTTTATGAGCCAAACTTTAAAAGCTTCTTCTTCTCCTTCTCCTCCCCCTTCCAGATCCCTTCAGGGAAGAAGCAATATGAACAAGAACATGCACAGATCTCTCAAGAATACAAATTATGTTCTGAACAGAAAGTTGGCTCATGCATGTCAATTACTTGTTACAAAGAATAAAACGTTCACCTATAGTTAACCTTTAGAGGGAATGGAAAACATAAAGTTGGTTGCTATATGCTTTTTACTGAAGTGGCAACTGGCAGGATGAACTGTGGAGGGGAAAAAAAAGTTGCTCTAGAGAATTCTGGGAGAGTAATTTTGAGCCATCAGAGAGAGGGAGAGAGAAAAAGTCTCACAGCAAAGGACAAAATTGATTTGTTGCCAGGGTGTGCAACATGGGAAGAAGAGACATGCTCAGCAGTGGTGTTTAATTGTCCTTTTTATACTCACTGCACTGTCTGTAGTCAGGGAAAAAAAAAAGCCCAATCTTGAGTCAACTAATGCAAATGCAGAGGAGTTTGGCCTGCCTGATCTGATGGCCCTGCTTAAGCTCAGTGCCTTTGTGTGTTAATAAAACACCTGTGGTTTTGGTCCCTAGGACGTGCTGTAAATCATTTGCCTCTGAGCATGCTTGTTTCTGGTGTATCTATTAGTACCTGCCTTTTCAAAACTCTTTTGTGTATTCATTTTTGCCCTTTATTGCATGCTCTCAAAGCAGTAGTATCTTCAGGAGAAGACTGCATTGGCCTGTAGTGGCACAGCTGATGGTCTGTCACTCTCATTAGACAGGATTAGCATACTCCATGACTTACTAATGTAAACATCTGGAAAAGTAATAATTAAGAGAGCAGGGGGAATAGAAGTTGCCTGGCCAGAGTTGAAAGCATCAGAGCTGATGGACAAGGCAGTGAAACATACTGCCAGCAGAAATCAGGTAAACATTTTTTACAAAGATGCAAAAATACAATTAGAGTACATAAGTTTGAAACCTTTTTTGTCCAGTATTAATGATAAACTGAACTTCAGTTCTCTCCTTGCCTTGAACCCATGCTGCTCCACACTGCTGGGGAGAACAGACCGACATCCTTTGCACTGAAGGGTTGTGCTGTAGACCTCTTCATACGTGGCAAGGACCAAAACATCCATTGCAGTTTAGTGGATAAAATAAAACCTCTTAGAGCACATCAGAAGCTACAAATAGTGATTTAAATTTTATTTTTTTTAATAATAGAAATACTTCCTTGGGATCTCTCTGATGTCTGTGTATGGGTATAAAGCTGGCTTAATAACAGAAGCCAAAGGCTTCTGTGTTCACAGTTCAGACCCAAATGGGAAGTTGACATGTGAGGTAATTTAGTAGTCTAGATCCTGATCTGATGATGTGTACCTAAAAGGCACGAGGAATAGTTCAGTTCCACACTTGCTCCAGACACTCACATTCCTGACAGAGAGAGGCTAGTGCATAACTGTAACACTACCCATGGTGACAGTCAGGTGATGGGTTTGTGGATGGGATTGCTCAGGTCTTTATATTACTCTTGACTTATGGTCACCTTCTGGAGGTGAAAGCAGAGCACTTGAGCAGAGCAGGCATCCAGCTAGACCACTGGGATACCAAGGGGTATAGAAACTATGATAAGTCATTCCTGGTTTGTCTGGGGTGGAAGGTGTTAAACGAGGGCATTTCCTTCTTCGGGAAATGGGTACTTGCAATAGAAAGTTATTTTTAGTCACTCTGTGCTGCAGGAGTTGATACATAGAGCCCTGACCTGTCTGCTGATAACACATTACCTCATTTGCAGCTCCACTGTTGACGTGTGCTCCACTATGTCCTTGCTTGAACCCGGCAGGCACCGTGTGGTACAGCTGTCGTGGCATCGTTTGAAGGAGTACACTGCAGCAAGGAGGTTGCTACTTTTCAAGCTGACGCAGAAACCCCAAACAAACTCTCAGTAGCAATGTCTCTTAGCAGTAAGGCACGAGGGGACAGGCTTACTTCTGCATTACACCAGGAATATCTGGAACGGTACCATTTTACAGCAGCGCAGTCACACCGTCTCACTGTGCTAATGCCACTGCTCAGACCTTGAGCCAAAACTCAACCAGTGGGGCTCTGCTGATATCAGTGGATCTACCCTGATCTACAGCAGTGCAACATCTGCCCTTGTCCCCCCATTTCTTCCAAAATTACCAGATATTTTTGGCAAAGCAAACAGGGCATCTTTAGCAAGTGTTCAGTCTCCTTATAAAGCTTGGCGCAAACACCTACGACTACCCCACCGACTCCCTTCCTTCTCCCTGCCAGGCTTTCACTGCTGCCAGCACAGCGCCACATCCATCTGGACAGCCAGACAAGTTACTCCCTTCGAAGGCAGCCCGGTTGCCTTTCCATGAATTGGCGCAGGGATGGCATGGCACCGTGCCGATGGACTGGAAGCCTTCCGCCGGGAGTACGCACGTCACCCCTGTGGCACGCGCGACATCCCTTGGCCCGAGGCCCGTGGCCTGCAATCCCGAGTCAATGCTCAAACTAGGTTTGTCACCCAGCTGACAGTGTAGTGACCTTACTCCATGACACAGATTTGGTTCCATGGGTCACAGAAGAGATATCGTATAAGCCATTTGATCATTTTGAATGGGGCATTCAGAGCAGCTATTATGAACTAACTAGATGGGTAAATTCATCCTCATGTGTATTTTTGCCTGTATAGTCACTAGAGATGTTTTTCTCATCGTGTCCATCACTGTTACCATTTGGTCACACCACGCTAGCTCTAGAAGGAAGTAAGAGCAAGAATGTCATTCACAGAAAGCTGTACTTTACAATTTTGTTAATGTTTAGCTTTAAAAGGAAGAAATCAGAAAGTCTTATTTCTTCTCTCCTTTCTTGCCTGTATAAACTTTGTTTCACCTCTCGCTTGCTATGTTCACTTTCTGCAACTTGAAAAATATCACTGCTTTATTTCAAAACTTGCTTTTTTAAGCTTTTTCTTCCACTACCCAGAACCTCTTTTTTCATATCTAGCCTTCCCCATTTCACTTTCTTACTCATCTATTCTTGCCCTCCTTTAAGATCCTTCCTTTGATCTCACTGCTTTTTTTCCCAAAGAAGGCCAGCCATCTGGTTAATCTAACCAAGGACTGCATCTGTATCTGGATACCTACTGCACTCTCCTTACTCGATTCTTGGCAGCCTGCTTGCTCCCAAAGCACCTACACATTTTCTGCTTGTGTGACAACCCTGCTTCCCTTCGTGTCCTTCAAATTTCTCTCTTCAGTTCCCGCCACCAAACTTTGCAACTATTTTCAACTGTTTCCAAAACAGTTCCCTTCCCAAATTAAATATTAGGCAGGGACTTCTAACACATTCCCAGCTGCCTGCCCCTTTTGGTTCTGAGGCTCTCCAGCCTTTCACATATGTGTCACTTTGATGTGTGTGAAATGTTCCCTGGGAAAACTTGTTGACTGGCATGAAATTCTTAGCATGACTTAGCATGCATTAAAACAACACAGAATCTTTCTAAACTGCACCACCTCTCTGCCCTACCCCTTTCTGAAGCATTGCTCTGGGCTTTACTTCTGATTTACTGTCCACAAAACATCACTTATTAAGTTTTTCTCCATAGAAGACAAAAAAGCTCTCAATCCAAAGTACTGTCCTCTAGCCTGTCCCAAATTACAGTAAGTCTGTCACTTCAAAAAGGCTTGCTTGGTTTTACTTCTTACCTTTTCACCTCCTTCTGTGAACCCAAACAAGGAGTGTCTTCTGTGAACCTGTTCCACTTGCCTCCAGAAGAGCTGCTTACATAATCCTTACCAGGGATTGTGAGGTCCAGGAGTCAACTACTGTCCAGGCTTGTTTAAAAACTGGCTTTCTCTGTTGTCTCCTCTCCACTTCCAACTCTTACAGATAGTGTTCCCTGGTGTCCTCTGACTTGTGGTTAAGGTGGTATGTCTGACAGCTTTCTGCTTTTTGGTTTGAACATATTTCCCTCGCCCATGAATACCAGCAACCATTCTGCTCACTACCACAAGCTACTGCAGTCATATATCCCTTGTGTGTCTAGAAAAATACATATTAAGCTAGTGTCCCAGCAAAATGGGTAATATGGGATGATACTGTGCATATGCACCTGCCCATCCCCTCCAGAGAGAGTCCAGTGCAACTGTCAGTTTTCAGCCATATGTGACAGATTTAGTGCTCCAACTGTTGTGAAGATCGGAAGCTGGGTAAGGGAAAAAAACCCTGTAAACATCCCAGCAATGGAACAACCAATACATAACTTCCCATGTCATTAAACGCCAGAGAACCCTCACGGGAGAGAGCCTCTAAACATGTTCCAGCCACAGGAGAAGTTTCCCGGAAGCAGGAGAGTTTCACTGCTGAAACTCTCAGTCACTCAAGGAAAGCAATCCCAGCCTTCCTAAGGCTTGCTGCTCCTGAAACTACCTCCTTGGAAAGCATGACCTGGGTCCCAAATCAGGAATAGTTCCCATTCCAGTCAGAATCATTTAGCATTTGCATTTCTGCTCAGGAGTAACAAATACTAGTTCACAACATGTGTTCTTAAATCTCAGAATACAAGTAATGGTACTGAGACCCCTTGGAAAGATGTTATCTCTTAGGTTAGTGTTTAGGTATAAAAAGTTCTGTAAGGAATTCTGGATAATGACAGATATGTACCAATTCTGGAGAAACCATCAGCCTGTTGGGGTTTGATCTACTAATTTTCACGTCATAGCACTTCTTCAGCATAGCATTTATACTTCTTCAGCACAGAGGTTTTTGTATAACCTGCTCACTGCAGAATAACCTACTTCAGTGGGATAGAGGTACAGCTTTACAGAATCCTAATAAAGGTATTTATTCAGTAGAAATTGCAAGACAATCTGAGAGGTCTTGAGGAAGTCTCAGACTATGTATTCATACTGAAACAACTACCATAAAAGGCAAGAAAAAACTCTTTTACATAGTGCTGAAGTGATTTAGAATAACCTATGCAAGGCTCGAGGGAGGAAGGAAAGCACATGGCTGAAAACACTCAGGAATATTTTGGCTTGCACACAGTGTCATGCCCACTAGTACAGTTAGTCACATTTCTATATATAGCTCTGTGTATCCCCAAGATTGCCAAGGTGTTTTGTACAGTTTATATAAATAAATACCCAACATGTAAAGATCGCTCCTTTCAGTTCCTGCCCTTTCCTTACTCTGAACAAAAATGTAGTTAACTATTTCAGAGGAAGACAGATTTTGTGCCTGTAAATCAAGTTACTTCATCTTTTTGTGTTGAGGGTTTGGTGCTGACATAAAGGGAAGGTGGTTTTACACCTGGAAATATAAGCCCCACTTCCTGCCGCATTTGGCTTTTCCTTGTAACAAAGTTAATTTATCTGCTTAGCAAGGGAGGTCCAGTATTGCAGCTCAAGGTGGAATTTCACTTTTTGGAATTACTGCACTTTTTTTTTTTTTTTCCATAACACTTTGACCTCAGCTTCATAAGGCTGATTTTGGCGACTGTCCACATATTGGCAGGATCTCGTGGAGGTCAGCAGCAGTCCCGTGAGCCACGTATGGGACTGCCAATCAAATGCCATGGGCTGGCATTACAGGGAGTGGGCTACCAAAACACCAGCGGTACACACAGAGCTCAGGTGCCCTGCAGGAGAGCTGCATCCAGGCATCTGATCTGTGCATCCTGTGGTCACCAAACCTGCACACCTGACTTCTGATAAAACAGGCCCTAAGGACCATCTCTCCAGAGGCGTTTAGAAATCTAGAGAGTCAGATGGGTGCTTCTGTAATTCCACAAAGTTTCCAATTACCTTTGTAAATCCCCATGATGTGCCTCTCTGCATATCTGCTTAAACACCACTGCACATTTTGGCCTGTCTTTTGATCATTTCTTCACTCAAGTTTTGCTGAGTGCCACACTGTTGCCCCTTCCTAGCCTCAACAGGAATAAACATGGCTTCTCCTCCACGTCCCTGCACGTTTCAGGTGCTCAACCAGCAGCCTGGCTGCGCGTGGAGTGAAGAGCTGCTTCCTCAGCAAGTTCCTATCAGGCAGCTGGCTCAGACCCAGCGAGGAGGCTGCCTCCAAAGCACGTGGATGCACATGCAGCTTTTTCCAGCACAGCAGAGCTGTTCCTCTCCAAGTCTAGAGATCAAGGTCCTCACAAGGAGCCAA
The DNA here is from genome assembly GCF_001715985.3 of Manacus vitellinus. Lineage (NCBI taxonomy): Eukaryota > Metazoa > Chordata > Aves > Passeriformes > Pipridae > Manacus > Manacus vitellinus. The sequence continues at coordinate 43,674,159 of NW_021938789.1, read as the reverse complement.
CTCCTTTCTCCCTAAGGGATTTGTCCATTCTGCCTGCAGGAAAACTCTTATGCGCTTGAAAGTTTCACAGCGATTATTCCCAGGTTTAGACAACAATGAACCCACATGCAGTGGAGTGACAGTGAAAGCAGTTCCTCAGCGCTCCATGTACACACAGAGCTGCTGTTAGTCACGCACAACAGCTAGATAAAAATCCAGCCTGTTGCCTCACGATCTCTGATCACTGTGGAAATCGTTCTGTTGCCTGGTTTGCAGCAGTCACCTCACCATTGCGTTCTTCTCCTGCATTTGCTGGTTTTCCCCATTACACAACCCGGTTAGCTATTTTTCCTGAATTAAAGTTACTCCCATTCCTTGCATGCTTCCATGATTACCCCACGATTATCTATGATGTAATTAAGAGCTCTGCCCATTTGGCATCATGTGTGCACTCTGGAGTAATGCACTTGGTGCCTTCTGGTTTCCAAGCAAGGCCATTGGAGGACAGACATTCAGCTGAGCAGAACCCAAAGGGTTTTCTCACTGAAACCTACCTTCCTGGCTTCATGGAAAATCTGTTTATTCTCCTTACAAATACCCAAAATACTTTTGGGACAACAGAAACAGAATTCTTATGCTTAAGCATAGTTCCTCCTTTTTCACTATAATTAAGAGTTGCCTGGAATGACTCACCTTTCCCCATACACCCCCTCTTAATGACTTCCTCCTGGATTGTACCCTCCCAGCAATGCAGGCAGCCATCAGGGTGAGAGAAGAAAGGGACAACCACCCTTGGTATTTTCTTCAGACAAAACTGTTCCTGAAGTGTTCTTTCCTTAGTGTGTTCGTTATTGTTGTCCAAAAAATAATGAAAGGAAAAACGTGCCTATGTTAACTTGTCAAGGGAAGGAAGCAGGGCAAGAGGCTTGTTTTTAATTAGTCATTTTGTGAACATTTGTGCAAGGACACAGTCTGCTGCCAAACAGCATCTCAATTAGCATGTCCCTGTGGGCAGACCTTGCTTGGGCTGATCTGTGGTTTACAAAGGTGGCAGAGAGAGAATCCTCTTTTATGTGTTGCTTGGATAGGAGACTGGTACAGTGGGTGCTGTCTGACTGGGAGCAGTGACCCAGTTCAGTAAACCTGGCTTGGCTTCTGTGGGACTGCAGTGGGGTGGTGCACAGGAGCAGGCTGTGGGACCCCACCAGCCATGGAGCAGGAAGCTGTTTCTAGTGCTTTGTTAGGGAAGAGAGGTGAAATGTGAAGAAGTAAGACATGGATGAGGCGGGATTTGAGAAAGTAAAAGTACACTGAACAAAGACATGCAAACCCAGACAGCAGTTTTTGTCACTGGTTGGTGTTCCTTTGCAAAGACCACTGTTTTTATCAAGTTCTCCAAACTTGGAGGGAATATTGGGAAGGGGAGGGCTGAAGGAGAATTGAAGGAAAGGAGTATTTTTTTATTCAGAAAATTAATGAAGAGTATTTTTTCCTGGTGAAAACAACGTATGCATCCAGGCTTCAAAAAACACAGGATATTTTGCCACAGAAATATTTTAAAAGTTTTGGTGTTTTTGTCACACAGCAGAAGCGTGTTTTGCATCACTGAAACTCCCCGAGGAGTGCAGTAGCATTTCTCAGCATGTTAATTGTCACACAGTGCAGCGGGTAGCTTCTGCTCAGGAGAAGGGGTTGGCAGTAAAGAGATTAAAATGATGATTCAATCAGGAGACTCTCAGAAATCTGCCTAGTGACTATTTTTTTTTATAAGGACTCAGGCTCTGTGGCATAGTTACAAAGGAGGAGTCTTAATTAAAATTAGCAGGCAGATGAAGCATTTGAATGGGCATCTTTCAATTCTTTTTCCCTTTCAGCTCACAGTAAACCCTCTTCTCCTTTTCTGTCTTTTCTCACAACAGCTTAAGTTTGCTTGAACAGTTTTGCTTGTCCATTTTCTTTCCGTCACAAAAAAAAATCCCTTAAATTATACCCACTCTAGAATGTGATGCAAATAACTTGCATTTCTATGATTCCTTTCAGGCAGGAACAATTTAGAGGCAGTTCTGCCTCTTATCAGCCTGTGAGTTAGTCTGTGTATCACTCACTATCCCCTGTTACAGCTTGCGAAACAGGCACAGACATTAACTTAGGGTCTGCATCATAATTAGCTTTTGCTGGGTGTCCATAACAGAAGTTACATGTGGTTTATCTGCACGTTTATCAGATCAGAACAGAAATGTTGCTCAGCTCTGGCTTCAGCTGCTTCTGTTTCTGACACCTGTTGGCAGTTAGGAATACATTTTTATGCACTAGGAAAGGCAAGCAAAAACTCTAACTGTGAAGATCCTAAAGCTAAAATAAGCCCTTGAGCTTTCATGTATCCATATACATATGTATAAAACATGCAAGATTTCACTGCTACTAGCAAAAAATCATGTCATACTACATGAATTCAGATATAGGTGTTATAAATAAGGGTAATCAACAATTTCATTTGCACCTTCTGTTTCACTACCCATTCATTGTGCAGGAAAAGCAGGCTAAGCTCAATTGCCAGCTTTCACCAGAGAAAACTCAAACCCATTTCATATGTACGGTGTCACATCCTTAAACCAAATTTTCCTGACAGAGCAGATAGCAAAGAAAGCACATGCTCTTGAGTGACAACATTTAAAGGACTGACAAATCAAATTTATTTTTTTGATTATCATCATCATACAGTTAAACAGAGCACAAAGCCAGGTAACTAGCTATTAAGTTCATTACATTCCTAGATTTTGGAACAACTTTCAGCTCAGCAACTTGCTATGTGTGTACTTTGCCAGGCAGAGCAAGCCAGCTCGCTGTATTTCTTGCTGGGGTTTGGAATTAAAATGTAGATTCAAAGCAGATGGGGATGTTTCTGCAGCAGCTGAATAGAAATACACAGAAAACGAGAAAACTCCTTCCCCTCCCCCTGCCAATTAAAGTCAGCGATCATCTCGTTCGGACAAAGGCCTGTTCTTCTGCAGACCACATAAAATTATCTGTCTGGTGAAGCTCTGACTTTCCGTACTATCGGGGCTGTTTGTGAAGTGCCGGCGCGCCCCCGGGCCAGCGGCACCCACAGTGCTCGCAATGCCGCTGGTAGAGAGGAGCAGAGCGACCTCTGTTCAGGAATTCCTGCAACGCTTGCTTTACATACAAAGGGAGAGGAACACAAAACAACGAGAACCAAAATCAGCGAAACAGAAAATTATTTCCTGGATGGCTGGTACCTCATCGGCATTCAATCTAACCTGTTCTGTACTGGAGCAGCACAACAAAGCCATCCTCCTGGATTAGAGGTTAGTAAGTACAGACAGCTGGTCTCCCGCTGGATCTCTCCCGTACACTGACCTTGCATAGGGAATCCCTCCCTCCTTTATCCTTAGATAAACTCCCATCGTCCCTGAAACTGGAATAACTGTGCCATCTCACAATCACATTGCTTCTGCATCTGTCATGCTTCATTGTGAACCACCTTTGTTTTCGGCAGGGAGTTTCAAGCCATTACCTGCCTAAAACAGGATTCATTCAATGTGTTAGTGACTCTGAGGGTTTTCTTAACGCAGGCACAGGAAGATTTTTTGTATTTGCATTTTTCTTCTCTATTAACTGACCATTAAAACCAGCAAACCCTCATCTCACCCTTTTTTCTCTAGAAAGCCAGCAGTTTCGTATCTGAATGCTGATTTATGCCATTCTACCCCTGGTGGGTGCATTTTTTTTTCTACAAACTTTGGATCCCCCCATCATTCTTGCTGTTTCTTTTTCTGTGTCTTTTTGGTGTAATTGGTCTCAGCTTTGATACTATATCCCCCCCAAAGAGTTTCATTCCTTCTCTCCTTAAAGAGTAATTTACCTTTTAGGAAAACACAACCGCCTCCCCCTGTGATACTGTCCTTATCTCCTCCATGCACAGCAAGAACTAGAATTTCTGCTTCTTGAGAAAACACCCATAAGCTCAAGGAGAGAAAAGGTCAACTGTGACAAGGATTACGCATTTCTGTAACTCCTTCTCCTATCTAAAAAGATTCCTATTCTATGTCTGAACTACAGAACTAGGGTTTACCCTTTCAAAAACAAAAATCTTGCTACACCACTTGTATCGCCTGCTACAAGGTGAAGATACTGCTCTTTATTATGACAAAGGCCTGTTTTTCTGAATTGCTAAAATGCCATTGAAAGCTAAGAAATAATCTCTTTCTCTCACCCCTAAAGATAGCCAAGAAAAATCTTAGCTCTGTTTTAAAATTGGGAAGAATAAAAGAAAAAGGAATATAGAACTTTTTCTGTAGGACAAGAAGTAGAAGCATGAGATTTGCCTAGATTTTCTTTCTTCCTCAGCAGCTCTCAAATACAGCTAATGTTGAAATGAAAACAATAAAGCAACCAGCTGTGAGGACTGTAGAACGGGGAAAGAAAGATTTTTGCCCATCCATTACTGATTCAGTTTCCCACTGTAAAGCATTTTGCAATTCTGCTTGTAAGACAGACACTGATCATGGACCGAAGTCAGATGGGGTATGAATATACATATCTTTCTGGGTGTGGGGAATCTTTCAGGAATATCTCTCTTATCTAAGACCCTGTGCTGTCATTTTGACTTTCCTGGGCTTTGAGTCAGATGCTAAATTGTCATGAGCAAAAATGCAGCAACACAGATGAGCAGGATTTCAGAATACGCATTCAGGAGCAACATTGTGGGGGGCAGGAAACTAATGCAACTACTTTGTGCATTTAAAAGTCACCAAAGATTTTAAGTGAAAAAGCACAGTTTCTCATTTGTCATCTTGGGTGACTTGACTTTAGCTGAGCGTTGTGTCATGACTAGGAGATAACAAGTGACAGAACTGTTTAAATCTTCCCAGCAGATGATCTATTTGACAGTGTAACTTTGTCAAATGCACTAACTGTAACACTGAAAGAGAAAGCTGATGATCTTTGCTCTTTGGAGGTGTCAGGTACTTAATATTATCTGTCTTCTTCATTCAACTACTATAAATCTGGTTTTTTCCCTTTAAGAGAAGATTAGAAAGAGATGAGAAGATGAGAAATACATAAACTAGACTTCAAAAATAAAGGTTTGGGGTTTTTCGTTACTTTTTAAAAAGGCTCACAGAAGAGCTTCCCTTCAAGCAAAAAACACAAAGAATGCAAATAAACATTGTTAAACCATGAAAGACTCAGTATTACAAAAGAAGAGCTCTGTGGGAGTTACTGGGGCATGACCAATATACAAAATACCACCGACTACTTTTCCTGTTACTGCTTGTAGCACCTCTGAGTTACTAGAGTCTGTAATGTTTCTGTGTAAAATCTGGTCTGGTCCACACAGTGTCAGTTTTCCAGTCCATTGCAATGGATGCAAAAGTTTATGGTCCTCTTTTCCCTGCAACTGTAAGCAAAGTAGCAAATCACTTTGCACTTATTTGAGTAGTTGCACCTAAAACTAAAACTAAAACTAAATTATAAGGCCACAAGTAAGTACAAAAAGTTAACAGATGTTACAGCTGCTCCTCTTTTCAGCCTGCTTATTGTAAACCCACTAAGTCTCAAGCCGAGAAAGTTCATTTAAAACTTAGAAGTATAGCTATTGCTTTTACAATGCCTGTGAATAGTTTATCCCCGAACTTCTGGTCAGAAAAAAAATCCTTATATACTGTACTATGTGCTCTACATGTTGCCATGCCAAGCTGTACACAGTTCATGGCCTGTGGCCACTCCTTTACAGACACACAAGCTGCAATTTGAACAGGCAAATGCACAGCCTCTCACTTCTCATGTTACTCCTAAGTCTCCTAAGTATTCAAATGAAGAATGGTGCACAGATACAGACATAGTGCCCAAAGAGGAACCAAAGGTGGGAATAGCACTTTGCAAGCTGCATTCCCCGAGGATGGAAAGGTGCTGGGGTTTCCCAGCCATGTCAGTCTGGGATGCGGTGGCAGTCTGGCTACCCTGAATCCTTCAGGGAGAGTTGTTGCTCAGCCTAATATGCACTAGTTACTGTTCTCATGTCTTCTGTGTCTTCTGCTTCTGAAAGATAATGTTAGGAGTACTTGCCTAAATTAATCTGTTTCCGTATATTATAAATGTGTCTGTACCTTAACAGAAAGAGGCAACAATGATACTCAGAATGCTTAAAAAATGTGTTCCCTGCATTTCGTACATTGTTATGTGTTGGTTACTGTAGTTCCTTGTGAATCTGTATCTGTGGCTGTGACCTGTATAAGCAAAATAAATGGTAAGGGCTGCTGCCTTGTTCAAGCTGGAACGTAAATGAAGGCAAAGTGGTGTCTCGTGCAAGCCCCAGTATCATTCAGTGGCACACTACTCACTGCAGGGAATGGGAGGGCTCTCCGGGGTGTTAGCCTTAAAGATGTGGGTTTGTAAATGCCATAGCTGGAATATCAGGTCAGATGAGTAAGTCTGCTGGTACCAGGCTAGATGGAAGGAGAGGATTTCAGTGCAAGTTGGCAGAATCAAGAAAGCATACAGAGCTGCTCTGCACTGGGAGATACAGAGGGTCATGTGGGCAGCTTCCTCTAAAGACTGATTTGAATCAGATCAGCTGACTGATCAAGGGGGAGCCTCTGTAATAAACAACTCACAAAGGTCACTGCCTGCCAATTCCAGGGTGCACATGCCAATCCCAGCAGGTGCCGCAGGAGCATCCCAACAAGGGGAGACTCGAAGATTGTGTCTGTTGGCAGTCCTTGGTAATTTCATCTCCAAACACTACTTTTGGTGTTTGTACCCATTAAAATCTTTAGCTCTAATCTCTAGGTGCTGCACTGCCTTCCTCCAGCTTCAACTTCCTGCAGTTCTGTGGAACACATTCCCTCATCCCCATCCACTTCCTCTAGTTAACCTTGTAATGGAAAATCTCTCTCTAAACCTCTCTTTCTCTTCCCTGTTGCTACTTGAAGTACATCGATCTTTCCTCTAACACAAATACAATCTGAGACAACAAGAATCAGAGACAAAAAAAAAAAGGGAGAATTATTACTGCTGATTGCATATTTTAATCTTTTCTAGCAATTTCCTTTGTAATCCTGATTGAGCTTTTTAGTATTCGGTAGACGCAGGTTGTCCGCAATGGGTCGGTTGTAAAGGGGACTGCAAATCCTTGAGCTTTCTATTTTCCCTCCTCAAAATTTAAAGCAATAGCAATGCTTACTACCATTTAGTTATTTCCATGATAGCCTGTTTGATAAGTCAGGATTTAAAACCAAACATCAAAGCAGCGTCTTCTATATCATGGAGGTTTGATTCATTTGCAAGGCAGTGTACATTGTTAGAAAGCAGTTCCTCAGCCCACAATACCAGACTGGTTTTAGCATAATCTCAGGATCGTTTCTCAAGCTCATTGGCAGCAGCACCGCTAGAGTTAAAATGTTTTGGTGTTCTGTTTTTGCTCTAACATCTTTTTGCTGATTTCCAAGTATCTTGTTTTACAATAGCCTCCTTCAGGCAATAGAGTCCAGAGCAAAACTTAATCTTCAGAGAACATAACAAAAGAAATCAGCCTTAGTTACCAAAAGATCATTAAGTAGTACCAGCTGTTTTCAAGACATTGAATTTTTTCAATGAAGCCAGAAAAAATGAAGCATAGACTAAGACTTTTGTGCTGCCTGGTTATATTGCAGTGTATGAGGAAACTTATGACAAGTCTGAAGACATCTCTGCCTCCACAGCTCTAGGAACAAGGGCTGGGGCAAGGAGCTCAGGCAGGGGGAGGTCGGGAGCTGCTGGGATTTCCATGAGTTTCCAGGATGGGACTGGGGCCCTGCAGGACGGTGCTGACACACGCCCTGTATCCACTGCATGCCCAGCCGGCCCCTTTATTTGAAGAGAGGAGCATGGTTTTGTTTGGATTGGTCAGTGAAAGGACTTAAAAGTGCTAGAGGGAGAAGGCAGGAAACAGGATGGGCTCAGAGGCATCAGCACCCTGAACACAAACTCCAAACAGCTTCCTGCCATAATTTCTGTGATGGACAAGACATACTGCAGAGTTGGTGCACAGCAGTATGGCAACACAGCCCTGTCTCTAGCATTCACCTCATTTGCTTTAGTCCTTCACATGCTTTTTTTAAAGGTTAACTGAAGGTACTCCAGCATAGTTTTTTCTGCTTATCTCATTTTTAGTTCTAATTTTACGTGCAACTAACTTTTCAGAACATTTGCATAATCATCAATACTTATCATAGACTTTTAAGACAATTTTGATTTGGGGAACTGAGGCATGCATCTGATTTTTTAAACGTCATTTCCATGCAAGCTTTTGTGAGCTAGATGAGGCTGTTAGGAAGGTTTGTTTGCTGGTGAATGTAATGAGCAGGTAAACTTTGCCATTCATCATTGTCCCCCACCTTTCCCACAGTAAAACTGTTAGCTCATTTTCTCATAATCAACCTGGCTGACCCTCAGTTGTTAACAAACCAAAACTAAAATGCCCTTATATGCATTTTGACAGTGGCATGCATGTTAGCTTAAATGACTGCATTAGACATACAGTATCCTGATAGCTGTGTCCTTGCTTCTCCCAACCCTGCCACTTTTTTTTAAAGAAAAAGCAGCTGTCCATTGCCCCCAGAGGCTGTGTAGAAGTAATACTACCAATCCCAGGCTGTGCTTTATTTTCTTCTGAGCAAAAACGGTTGCATATATCAGAGCTTAATGCCTATCAGCCTTGATTTGCCCCCAAAAGTGTTCTCTCCCTGGTGTGTTTTGGGGAAGGCAGGGGTGAAAGAGGGAGTGTAGGTTTGTGTTGGCAAGAAAAGCAGTGACTGCACTGTGCAATCACACTTCACCTACAATGACACGCATACGCTTACGGGAACTCAACCAGCACAACGCAAGGCATTCTTACCTACACCTGCATTCCTCAGCTTAAGACCACTGCTGGCTGAAGGACTAGCCTGGCAAACACTTTGCATAACCTTGCCAGCTAGGAGCAGTTCTAGAGGACCTGTGGGATCAGGTCCTCATTGCTAGAGGTGTGGATTTAAAGAACAAAAGGTCACCTCACCCTTTTGAGGAGAGTTCACCTGCTTAGGTCTTCTTAGGAAGACTGAAGGGAGGCATTTAAAAGGCTTCCATTAATTTTCATTATCTGTAGTAAAGAACTTTACTTAAGCTGAAAAAAAAAGTCTCAGCTACGATTTATGAGTTTCATTCAAAGTAGTCCCATATCTTAACATTTGTCTGTAGTTCCCAGCTTTCTAAATCCAGTTGAGTGTGTACTTTATAATGGCGAGCTTTTCATCCACAGTGCTTTTTTTGTGCACTAAGAGCATGACTGTGTTGTGGACAGACAATAATCAATTAGTGAAACAGTATCTCGTGACTGGGAATATGAAGTGGGCTTTGCGGGAACTGACAACAGCTCTTTTAGCTCACACGTTTCTGTATGTCTCTTAAATATCCCAGAATATCAAAGGTCTTTCATTAGAGCTTCAAACTCTCTCAAATCCATGCAGGCCACTGGATACCTCAGAAGACCATGAACTGATGTGAGCCGGCAGCAAATGGCACGTTGCCAGAATGAAGAACAACCGACTGTTTTCAAAGCTTTGAAAATATTTGAAAAGGAAGGACAGAGAGAGAAGTGTTGCAGTTCCCTTCAGGACTGCTCAAACACCGCTCTTCCAAGTGTCAGCTGTGGGAGTCTAAAAGTCTTAGTGAGAGTTAAAACACAATCTGCCAGTTCCTCCCGCTCCTTTTAGCTTGGCAGCAGTGAATTTTCTGCCTCTTCATGTTGCATCTCGCCACGAGGAAGAAAATTTAAACAGGAGAAACAATGTTGCTTTGAATTATTGGAAATTAAAGCAGGGATGCCTGCATGCTCTGAGATCCCAACTGTTTCTTGGCACAGGAATCCCAAGTTTCTATCCAGTCTTTTATTTTGGTTAAAGGGAGAAACTTCCATGTTAGAGCTGTGTTTTTAAGCAAATATCCCATTCAAAACATCTAGGCTTGTTACTGGTTTCCAGTTTCCCTGAAACACTGAAGGGAGATTCCATAGAAAGGAAAAAGCCTGTCTCCCTGTAATAAGCTTTTTTCTCTAGTAGTTCTCTTAAATGTTTTTTTGTCACAAAATACATAAAACTCTCCATACACTGCCCATTTATACTTAAATATTATGAAGTTTTAAATGGCTGTACATTAACCCCACATTCTTTGGAAGCGAGGATATAACAAGATAAAAAGGAACTTGGAAATGGCCTCAGTTGTGTGGAAGCATGAACTGGAGCCTATCACTTAGTTCTCAGAACAAGATTAATAGTGGCCTTCTAAAGAAAAACCTGAAAACTCTCTTGCATGTGATACAAAGCTAAAATTAGAAAGGGGGGGAATTTACTGTAGCCAAGATGATAACTACAGAAAATCTGTTTTTCAAGACAGTCTTAAGAAGCTAGGCTGAATAAATGCTGAATTGGTGGTGTGAATTGGGTGTCTTCTTGACTTAAAATTTGTTTGGGCCTGGGCCCTTTTATCTGAGATTAGCCAATGACCAAGTTCTTTCAAAGTTTCTATGCTGACTATTCAAAGTGAAAAGTTGTCCCACGTCTTCAACTTAAAACTGGAGGGGATGTCAACAGTACCCATGCCAAGCTCTCTTGTGTGCTTAGAACTGTGGCAAGGCAGTGCCAGCTCCCACGTTTCATTTCTCTCCCAGAGTTGTGCTTTTATCAAGGTTAGACCTCGACTGCTCTTAGGTTGTCAGCTGGCTCTGGTCATCAAAAGCACCTTGTCTTTCATCTCTTTAACATCTGGAGAGGCAACTGTAACTATTTTTTCAGATCTGGGTTTCAGCACAATAATCCATGCCATTGTTGAGTGTAGATTGCAATAACCCACATGAAGACTGCTCCTGAAGACCACACACGAATGCAGAAAGAAGCTGAATGGCAACCATAGCTCTAGGGAGCACCTTCTAATAGACCTCTAAAAATGCATTAGATTCTTATCTTCTGTGGTTCCTCAGCAGCAGTGGGAGTCAGAAGATATGTTTGTGCTAGTAGCTCACAGGCCTCAGCATATGGAAGTCAGGTTTTAAGGAAACAACCTCCTCTATAATGCTCTGTTAGAAGTAACAAGCCTGTTCTTTTGATTTCAGTGATTTACACAGTGAAGGAATAAAACTGATCTTAGTTACTGGGGGGAAAGCCAAGGTAATTCATACAGGTATTTGGAAGATTATATAGGCACATATTATAGTTGCTTGTATATCAAACATCTGAATTTGGAGAAAATCTAGCAGACTGTGGCATGTGCATAATGCCTCCAAAGAACAGACTGTGGATTTGCTTTGTGACCTCTGTGCATCTGGTCAGGGAACAAATGGTATGGATATAGATCCACCCAGGGAGGAGATCGGATGTCACGAACCGGGTTGTTTATTCTGTCTAAGAGGGGAGCATTAATGACAGTCTTCAGTTACATAGGGAGAAAGAAGCTGTAGCACAGAAGGAAAAAAACCTGTTCCACATGTCTGTGGCAGATGGGATGAGCCGGTCTAAGCTTATGTTTTAAATGGTAGAAGCTTTCTAATAAGTAAGATTAATAAAGTACTGCATGTAACTGTGTGTTATTATGCAACCCTCATCATTAGAGAGTTTTAAAAACAGGTTGGAGTGGACTGGTACGTGTCTGGCTAGTGTTACCCTGAAGCCAAGGAACAGGGCACCAACAAACCTATTTTTTCCATGTGTTTATGAGCAGTTGGTCTTGTTTGTAAGTCATGAAAGGCACAAATTGGAAGGAATAAAACTAAATCACAAGTGGGCATGAAAACACATTTTTAAATCAAATCATGCAAAAATTAAAACAGCACAAGATCTTTCGAAAGCAGGTTCCCTTGTTTTGGCTCAACTTCTCCACCTTCACTGTCTGGAAGCAAATCCCCAGAAGGACATGCAGTGGCATGCAGCATTTCGCATGTGGACACGAGGTATCTCGTGGCTCACCGCCCCTGGCAGGGATCCCCAGCACCTACCCTTGGGGCACGTAGGCATGCACAGTGTACAGTGTGTAGTGTGGGAGCTGCCTCTGTGCTACCTCTCATTTCCCAAAGCATAGTTGCTGAAAATTGAGTTCACCACAGGATCCCAGCCTAGGTGTGGCAGAAGCATGAGAAAAACAGAGGAGGAATGTGTAGAGGGGTGTAAAGGCTACTACCATAGTGAAACCAGTGAAGGGGCTGAAAGCTATGCTTTATCATCTGGATGTGCAGGAGCACCAGTGAGAGTAATCCTTGGAGTCATCAACCCTTCTCTTTGCATTCTCCTCCCTCTCCTCTCAGTACGACCTTCAACTTTTGGAGAAGAAATTTAAGAAAACTGCATTTCATCAAAAATTCTGTTTTCAACAGAACTGAGAGACCTACAGGATTTGAAGTTCAAAGGATAATGGAAAACAGAGCTGTGTAAACAGGTCTTCTGAGGACACTGCAGCCCACAACATTTTACTCCCTTCTATCAGTTCTTCCACTCATATGCCAAACAGGACCGTTTTTGTTCCTGTTTTCTAATGTTACTGTCCCAACACGATGAAACCCTGAAATCTTCAGCTTGACAGTGGTTTTTCCTTTTCCTTCCAGTGGCTTTTCACTCTGCCAAAAGCTGTGATGAAATCATCATGGATAACTGACCTTTGACTGGTGTTAGGAAGTCATCAACCCAAGAAATCTATGCTGTATCCAGGTCTGAAGCCAGATGGACAAAGATCACAGAAACTGGAAGATAATGATGACACTGACCTCTTGGTGACCTCCCCTAAACAGCAGGTTGATAACATCAAGTGTGTCTTGAAGGACGGTTCAGCCACCAACGCTTGTTTATCCTGGCGTGCTCACCAGAGGCTCATGGACTGCGGAGCTCGGCCGGGATAGCGAGAGCCGTCAGCTATTGCTGTCGGGGAGCTGATGTTAATCAGCGGCCAGTATCAGCATTACCATTTGACACATGGGGTAGCCGAGTACCGAGAGGAAAATCATCCCTCAAATTACAGCATTTCTCCAGAAATCAAAAACAGGTCTAAGCACCAGTCGTACACTGACAACACTGCCCAGCCTTTCCAGAACACACCTAACCTAGCACAGTAACTGACTGAGATGAAGGAAAAAAAGAGACTTGGTTCTGTTTTCCAGCCCCAGTATGTTTGCTGATGTTGAATTCATTGGCACTGGGGAATTACCCAAATGATACCCTTTGTGGGTCGCAATTTGAAACAGTCTTGATGGTCCAAATGTCACAGGCATATGAGAGAAGTTTCTCATTATACCCAAGCATAGAAGGATCTCACTCAGCACACATTTATTTGAGCCCCCCTGGGATTTACGGCTGTAACTCTCATTCCCACAGCCTTCATATTACAATCATCAGATACAAAGACTCTCAAACCAGCAAAGACAAAAGGGTGTTTTAGTTCAGCTTCCCTGAACATTTATTAAAGATGTCTAATAGTCAAGGTGGTGCTCAAGAAATTGAGCAATACTGGTCTTAGAGTATGCTGGCATACCAGCACCCAAGATAATGTCACAGAGGTTAACTGGGGGAGCAAATCCATCTGAATCCACCACATTTCTAACCTAAACTACTGAAAACAGCTTACAACTGGCAAGAACAAGCATAGGTGCCAACCTCATCTTGAATGATCTGCTTATTACAGCGAGAGGGTGCTTTTGTCTCTTAAATCCAACCTGGTTCTAAAGTTTCACCTTTTGGGAAACATTTCTGATTTAGTCATACTATGGTGGCATTACAAGCAACTACTTGAAGAGTTGTGTTCTTCTGTTGGAAGTGCTAGATTTTACAGTTAGGTGCAAAGTTTGTATAGGGTATAAATCACAAAAAATAGGAGTTGGAGAGCTGTGTGATGTATCATTATTATTTCTATTTACTGCATTTTATATTCCTGAATTAATTTCCTTTGCATAATTGTTTTTTCACCCGTATTGTAGAGGCATTTAATTTTTACTTCTCTTGATTTTATGCTATTGTTAGAATAGTGCCATTTTCCACATCTGAGTAGATATTATGCAGTATCCAGTCTTGTTGATGGTTATATAATGTAGCAAAGGGAAATCACTGTGCAGAGCAGTTTATCTTTACTATGATGCCCCCTGTATTAAGGTCAAAAATCTAACTGATTCAAGTGCTTTTGCAGTTAGACCGTTGTATCACTGAAATGCAAGAACTGATGTCAGTAAATTGAGGGGGGGGTTAGCACTAGTTGATTTTAAAAATGCATGAATTATGAAGCTTCTGGCTTGGATAAGATTTAATGAATTATTAATCCTCATATGTCACAAATCCCGTGCTCTTCATTCCCTTATGTCTGCTTATATCTATATTTGCTAGTCACCATTTTCCCCTGTAAATTAAGGTTAAATTAGCCATAAATTAGATAACAAATTTTATCCATCCCACATTTTCTTTTGTTTGACACAGATTATCATAGATCTAAATGCCAGAGAAGACAATTATATTCATGTAATATGACCTTCTGCAGAATACAGTCACAGTTTCCTTCAGGAATTTCTAGATTAACCCTTTAACTGCTCTTTGGAGCTACAATAAGAAGTTTAGATATTTTAAATATTTCAGATATTTAGATATTTTTGAAAGAAATATAGCCTTAGCTAAAAATCTTCAAGGGACAGGCAAGGCATGGCATCCTTATGCAAGTTTTTTCCAAAGTATTGCTAATGTCCTGAATAAATAAACTGTCCAAATGAAGAAACAGCTGAATGTAGTGCAAAAAGACTCTATTGTAAGCCACATAGCCCAGCTAACAACAGAGTGTCCTTGTCCTTCTGGGGCCTCCTTTACATCTGCCTTGAAGTTTCACTGTGTTTTCCTAAGCCACCACACTTGCAGCAGGGCAGCAGTGATGCTGGTAAGGAGCAGAGCAAATCCTTAGGACATGTTATGGGGTTTAGAGCCTCAATTCACCTTGGGTATGAATGCAATGTCTCTTGAATCTGTCCTGCTCTTGCCTCTGCCCTAAAGTTTCCATGTGGAAGCTTGTATTGTTTTTCAGTATATAAACTTGGAGTACCTTAAGTGCAAAACATACAGGAAATCCTTAAACTATATCCCAGTTTTCAACTTTTTATCCCAGCAATAAGGGGAATGTCTCATTAATAAGGAGGTTTGATGTGTTATGTCACCCATCAGCCATCTGAGTAACCTGCTCATCTTTTCTCCTCTAGGGACACTGGCAGCTGCTTACAGGTGTTAACCCGGGGCACAGCTGCAGCAGCTGGTGCTTAGATAGGCCAGAGAAAAATTACATCCCACAATAACCACGTGGCCACAAATCATTGTGCTGAGCATCATTATAACTTCTTACACATGTTGTTCCAATTTTAAATTAGAGAAAACTTTGCAACAGAGTTAATCAGAAACTATTTCACATGTGTGCAAGTCCAGAAGATTTAAGGGTTAAAAGCAGATATTGAGCTTTCTGATAATATCATGTATGAGTGTCCTTACTTAGGAATAACCACTCGTGCCTTTTCTCAAATTTTCATTGATTAATTAAATAGGAAAAGAAAACCCCTTAACTCCACGTGTTGGAAGTTTAGGATTTAGAACTCTTTGCCAGAGGCATAAGCTTCAGAGGAGAGATGCAACTGCACAAGAGCACATAACAATACATAGCAAATCAAGCCACAAGTGAACCCAGCTATTCTACACAGATGATAGGAGCAGGAGAGTGTAAGCAGAAAGTACGACTTGCCAAACTGGAGTCTGGCAAGACATAAAGGTAAATTCACCTCTTGTCTAGAAAGTGCTACAGAGGTTTCTTGTCTGGAAGCAGTTTAGACCTCTGTGCCATCCGGCAGTGGCAGAAGGGTGCCAGCAGGATAGAGGCTGTGGCAGCACTCCAGGAACAACCCAGTGAGCCATCAACAAGCTTCCAGGTGTCTGACTATTGCTTTCCTGAGTCTCATCCTGATAATCAGTTGAGCTCAAGTCAGCTGAAGCCATGATCTGAGGAGGTATATTTCTACTGGGAAGAAAAACCTCTGAGGAGATAAATGTCTATCTGACATCCCACCTTTTGATCATTTCAGGGCCACAAGTGCTCTACCACAGCGTCCCCCCACCTACTTTTTCTCCTGGGAATCTTGCCTAGTTTTGCAGAAGACTGTACTCCCCTGCAGTGGGTCTGTTTGTCCATTCATTCATCTGAGCTGCTTTGCATTCACAAACTCCCCACATACGGGTGCTGTAGAAAATAAGGTATGAACCTCTAGAACTGGCTAAAAGTAAAGGATTTTCCATGAAAGAAAATGACGACTTAGAGTACGTTTGTTGCTGCAGAAATGTATGGTGCTCTCTTAACAACAAGTTCCACAGTATTGTACTGGTAAGAGGTGGTAAAAATATGCCAAACTTGCCCATAAAACAAACAATGAAGAAATCTCAAACTCTTGCTCAGTACCTGATTTCCAGTTTGTGCCCCATATGTGGCAAGAAATAAATGTACATACATCAATTGCATCTGAAAAAATCAGTGGTAGTCTGAATTATAACTTGAATGCATATTGGTGGGATGAGATGCTGATCCATTTGCACAGTAATGTGCTATATTTAAGTCACGCATCGTGGCATCTTCAAAGAGGCCAGTCATAATTATGATGGATTAGACTGCAGAGTCAGTCCTAGATGCAGTAATTGTTTCACAGATGCTGCTGATGTGACTTGAATTTCTAATGGATTATAGCTGAGGAAAAATATGTGGAGCTTCCAAATGGTCTGGATAAAATACGGTTATGGGAAAGAGAAAAAAGACTAACTGCTACATTTAGGGAAAGGTGGATTTACTTTGAGAGGCAGAGAGTTCACCCCACAATAATTATCAGGAAGACTACAAAGACTTAAGGAGCAGCCAGGTCTACTTAGTAGTAAGCTGTAAGAATATCTTCGTGGTGTCCCCGTTAAAACCAGTAATAAAGGTATCATTGCCATTTATCTTTTTCCAGTTCTATATTACAAATTATCGCTGTGATTTGTAGCTGCTTGGGGAAGATTTGTACTCAGGTGTCACATAAGGATAGTGATACTTGAGTGTAGAGAGAGAGACAAAGAAGTGTAATGCAAAGTCACCATAATCCTAGATGCATTTTTTGAAATGCAAATCTGGCACTTTAATGGAAGAATGGACCTCGTATTTTAAACAGATTATTCCCATGGTGTTAGCAATACCTAATGCCAGTGCCTTTTACAGGAGATGGTCAGAATTTAGGGGAACTGGTTGACTAATACCATGAAGTCTTTGAGAATACTGTGAATAATAGTCCATGTCACACACTGAAGATAACCTTCATGCTGTTTTGAGGACAGCATGAACCTAAGACTCTTTTCTGGACCACAGATGTGCTCCTTTGAGAGATTTACAAGCTAAGTTTAGAGAAGTTGGGGAGCCCCCACTTCTAAACAAAAAGGTATTTTTACCTATCAGTAAGGAACTGAAAAGAAAGATTGCCTGGGAATTATCAGAAGGAATTTAGTTGCAACCCACAGGATACACCAGAACACAAGCAGCAAGGCAGACTTTGAGGGCCAGAGAAAGTTTGTCATGGCTCACTCGCACAGACTAAAACTTTTTAAAAGGGACTAAATCTTGTAGAAGCAGCTTGACAGCACAGTGATGCCCTTTATTTCATTTCATAGTTGCAAAATACAGCAGCCCACACACTCGTGTCTGAGTTGCAGTTCACCTGCAATTTTTAGGTATGAAAGGTGTGAAGGCAAAGAATGGCTTCCAAATTAGGCTGACATTTTATTTTTGAGATACTCTGGGAGCATCATTCTGCTGCCTGGCCTAGAATGACACATCAGAGGAATCCTTTTCACACTGCTTTCTGCTAAACAGGAAACATCATCTCCCTGGGAAAACTCCAGAGGCTCATGTCTTGTGGTACTATAAAGCCAGGATGGGAAATATACTGAAATATATCTAGAAGGGAAGAAGCCTTCCTTACTTTGTCAAAAAAATAGGCCAGGTTGACAAACATTCTTTTCCATCTCCCTGTTCTTAGCTTTCCCTGCAAAAACTCTATTTTAGAGTACTTTTACTTGCAGAGAGAACTTCTCTATTTCTGTCTTACAAAACATAAACTGAGTAAAGGAAGAAAACAAAAAAGAACTTCAGGAGGTCAAAAGTAAATCTAAAAGCAAGTTTGGGATATGGAGGAAGGGAATGCAGGTCATTGTATAGGTGCTTGCCAGTCAAAATGTACATTTGAATTATCCTGCTACTGAAATCAGAGCTGCAAGCAGAGGGGAGTCTGCTGGATGAAATAAATTTCATTAATTAGTATTACTTTTAAAAGCATTTTTAAATCATATTACTCAACTGACTAAAGCAATATTGCACTGAAAATGGTATAAATTACATTTAAATAACATTTAAAATTACATGTTAATAACATAAAAATATTAATGTAGGATAAATACATAAGCAGAGCAACCATGATGGGAGAATTTTTTCAGTTTAGTAGCCCTTCCTATGTAGTGGCAATACCAGCCACATGTAGTGTTTCTCCTGACTTGACAGTCCAACCAGGGATGTGGTAATGGAGGACCCTTCAGATTCCCCTTTATGCAAACTAAAAATAAAAGCTTCAGAACAAAGCCATTTACATGTCCAAATTTTTTCTGTGCAACCTCACATCTGTAAGACCCACTGTTAGTCTGTCTTCTGTCATTTGTGACTGATTGAGAGTCATAAAGCCAACAATGAATAAATTACAAGCAGAGTCAAACAAGGGCTTTATCTGTGTTAACTGAGACTTTGAATCCTGGGAAGATCCATGTGAACAGGATTAGCTTGTCATTATATGGAATTTGTTGACTGCACATTGTCAGTACTTCTATCCAGCTAAAACCTTCACTTTGTAAATAAAATATAAAGAGTATATGAGAAAATGGGTTTTCCCATCCAAACAAAGAAGAAAGAAATGCTAGCTTCACAGCTGTTCAAAACCCAAATGCATAGTTTAAGCCATGCGTGATGTCTATATGTAAATGTTAAAGGATATTAATGCCTGAAAAAATACCACTTCCACCAAACCTTTCAGAAATCACTCAGCTTGTTTCTGCCGACACTACCAAGGTGTTGATGAACTGTAAGAGTTCCTATGGACAGCAGTCAAGCATGGCTTTTTCTAATGTGTACTGTGCCACTTACATGCTCTTTAGGAATGCCAGTTTTAAAAGACCCTGTCAGACAGCTGAGGACATTAAAAAAGGGACATTTTCGCCTCTAACTGACAAACTTGGTGGCAATAATCCTTCAAGTTAGACAAAAGAGGTTTGGCACACTTAATCAAATGAAGGGATTAGCACCAAGTCTGGGAACCATGGTTTCAGCATGACTTTCTGCCTTACCAAGGGCAAAATGTGATGACAGATGAGTCTGTGCAAATCATTCAAAAGCAGAGAATATTTTTTGCACCATTATGAGATATTTTTTCTGGTAAAATGTCTGCTTGTGTGTTAAATGGGGGTAAGGAAGCCTCTCTGTATTTTCACTCTTCATCTTCAAGAATAAGCCTTTAAGAAAAAGGGAGACATGGGCTGCAAAATGCAATAGGACAGTGAAACACTATTACAGGTGAGCCTGCAAGCTCACGTTGTGTATGGGAGCTGGTCGGGGCATCGGGTGCTTGAATGCTGCAGGAATTGTTGGTAACTGGCTGTCCATCCGTGGAAACTAAAATTGACTTGGATTCTCTCCCGTTTCTTTTCTCCCTCAGATACATTTGGAGGGTAGCCTTGTGGATGGCCCCGGAGCAGGCCAGATGGAACAGGACAGAACCAACCATGTTGACGGCAATAGATTGAGTCCGTTTCTAATACCGCAGCCTTCTCACGTGTGCCAGCCAGAGCCTTCTGCGGTGAAGCTACAGAATGGAAGTCCAGCAGCAGAGAGGCCTGGAGTTGAAGTAAACGGAGACCACAAGCCGCTATCCATTAAAAGCAACCACGGAGTGCCCCACCCGAAGGGAAGTCCAAACAACCGCATGAGCCCCGACCTTTTACAAGACAAGAAAGTATA
Source organism: Manacus vitellinus (assembly GCF_001715985.3). Taxonomy (NCBI): domain Eukaryota; kingdom Metazoa; phylum Chordata; class Aves; order Passeriformes; family Pipridae; genus Manacus; species Manacus vitellinus. The sequence goes on along the minus strand of NW_021938789.1, from coordinate 43,654,077 downwards.
TTCCAAATATATGCAAAATGGTGGGATAAAACGCACTTTTAGTGAGCCCTCTCTGTGTGGACTTCATGAGAGCAAAAAAGTGAAACAAGACAAAGAGGTAAACGGAGAAAAAGCTGAGCCAGAGGATAACAGTGAAAAACCAAGCGTCTCCAATTCTTACAGTGAGAAGAAACCTGAGAGTTTTACAAGACAAGAAAATGAAGCTTCAGATTTGATACCGTCTACAAGATACAACAGTGGTGGTTCAGAAAACTCTCATGACCTCCTGATTCAGGATGAGCAGGAGCAGGAAAACATTCATTGCCACAACAGGGACATTGTCTTACTACTTAAGAACAAGGCAGTGCCAATGCCTAATGGTGCTACAGTTTCTGCCTCTTCCATGGAAAGCATGCATGGTGAACTCCTGGAGAAAACACTGTCTCAATATTATCCAGAACATGTTTCCATAGCAATGCAGAAGAACACATCTCATATCAATGCCATTACCAGTCAGGCTACTAATGAGTTGTCCTATCAGACAACACATTCATCCCATACCTCAGGGCAGATCACTTCCCCACAGACCTCAAACTCTGAGCTGCCTCAAGTGCCAGCTGTAGTGGTTACTGAGGTCTACGACACAGAAGACTCCAGTAAACCACCTGTATTGCCAGGAAGCTGTTTGCTTCAGAAAGCAGAAGTACAGCTACAGCAACAGATTCCAGGCTATGATCCACACCAGTTACCTGTAGGAAGCAGTAACGTTCATGGAAGCATAGGGCAGGTTCCCAAACAAGACCTCTCTTTAAGTTCCAGCAGTAACCTGCAAGCTCAGAGCACTGCTCTGGAAAGGTACTCTGAGCAAGCAGAAAATAATGGTGCTTTCTTTACACAGAACTCAACGTTTCACAAAGATTCCTCCACTCCTCCTGCTCCAGAAATGAACAGTGCACTGTCTGCCATGGTGCAAGAAGGACACCATTCCTATGACAGCAGATGTGAAACTCTTCCTGGGAAGATAAAGAATGAAGGACAACAGGAGGGACCAATGTCAGAAAGTCCCAGCCTCAGCCAACAACAACTTCACCCTCAGCAGAGACTTCTGCAGCAGGCGCAAACGTCACAACAAGGTGTCAGTGAAAGCAACCCACAAGCTGCTGTGGCCTCCTCAGTTCAGCAGTGCCCTGAAGAAGTGACGCTGGCGTCAGAACCTCCCCTCCAAAACCTGCACGCGCGCGGAAGTGAGGGTGAGTTGCAACAACACTATCAGCATTTCCCAGGACAGAGAGAACCTGAGACTCCTCCTGACAAAGAAAAGGACCAAGTGAAAGAGCCTGTCCAACAGGCTCAACATTATTCAAAACCAGCCTGGATAGAACTGGTTTCCACGCAGTTCCGCCAGAGAGAGCCTCCCCAAAAGCCCAGCGAAGCATTACTGCGATCAATTCTTCAGTGCCAGCCAAACACAGCCCAAACAGTCTACACAAAACAGTATGCTGGAAGTCCTGATTCTTTAAAGGGGCCTTCAGGACAGCCCCGGAGCCAGAAGATAATGCAACAGGAACAACTTCCTTCGCTGTACAAAAGTGAGAGCTCCCAGCTGCAGCCGCATCCCCCAGCTGACCAGCAGCTGCCGTTCCAGAAACACTCACCACAGCCACAGCTCACAAAGGTGGATTCCCTACTCAAGTCCCAAGTGCAGCAACACCCTCCGCAGCAGCTCCATTTCCAGGAAAGACCAGAAAAACAAGCTGAACAGCCTTTAGGAGCCCCCTTGAAACAGCAGCACTTGAATCCCCAGCCAGGGGAAAATGGGCAGTTCTTGCATTCACACATTTTGCAACAGATGCTTCAAAAACAGACACACCGGGTGCAATTGCCATGCAGTCCACAGGTAACCTCAAACCATCAGCAGTCTCTGCAAATGAAAAACAAAGACCTGCCCCGAACTGCATCCCACTCCCAAACCAATGCTGAGCAGCTTCTAGACAGGACATCCTTCAATCAGCTTAAAGTAGAGGAATGTTTCCAAGCTGGGAATAAGTACACGAAATCAAATGCATTCCCACTGCCTCACCCTCAGCTAGGCCTAGAGCAGGCACGTACCATGAACAACAAAGCTCCCCTGTACACTCAGAAGGCAAAGGCTAGTCTCCAGCACCCATGCCCAAACAACATGCACTTGGTCTCTGAGAAGAAAGGAAGCGCCGCCAATACAGAACGCTTTGGAGCCAACAAAACGCAGGACTTGCAACATGTTCAGTATTTTTCAAATGACTTGACCACGAAGCAAGATGTGAATCACTGTTTTCAAGAACAAGAGCAACGGACACAACAAGCCTCAGTTTTACAGCTACCGCCACTCCAGCCATCACAATGCTATGGTGCTAGTCTGAACCAAGACCTCCCGAGCAAACAAGCTCCACAGATTCCTCAGCAGTACTTACCACACAGCCAAACTGCCCCACACTCCCAAGATCAGAGAGGCTGTCATTTGCAGTCCCAGACTCCTAAGGATTTTCAAAAGCATGCTGCTCTAAGGTGGCACCTGTTGCAAAAACAGGAGCAGCAAGCATACCAGCAGCCCAAAACTGAGATTGGTCCCAGTGCAGCACGCAAGCCTATCAAAACTGAGGCTGGCACAAAGTCTAATGTCTGCATGCGCCCATCAGCTGGACAGCTGGAAAACAAAATGTGGAAAAAAACAATTAAACAAGAGAATCAGCACTTTGGCTGCGAGAACATGCAACAAAAGAGCATCATTGAGACAATGGAACAGCAGCTAAAACAGATACAGGTCAAATCACTGTTTGATCATAAGACTTTTACTCTCAAATCACCCAAACAAGTGAAGGTTGAAACAGCAGGCCCTATTACCATTCTGTCAAGAAATACCAGTGCTGCAGATTTTGACACTCAGACTCCAATCTTAGATCAGCAAGCAAACTTGTCTGCTGAGAAAACCCCGACCAAAAGAACAGCTGGAACTGTTCTCAATAATTTTTTAGACTCACCTTCCAAGTTATTGGATACTCCTGTAAAAAATTTATTGGACACACCTGCCAAAACCCAGTATGATTTCCCATCTTGCAGCTGTGTTGGTAAGTGCTGAGATGTACTAAAAACATACTAGTTCACAGGAAGGAAATGAACCTTCAAGTTGGGATCATGGGGTTAGTTGGATGTTTTTGTTGCAAGATTTTTTTGGGTGGGTTTTTTTTAGAACAGTAATTAGGGAAGACTTACAAAACTAGAATTTTATACACTTATGCCTACTCCACTTACCAACCTGGGCCCTTTCTCGTGTCATAAAGCAAATACCTATTTGATTTTTCAGTCAGAATGCTTATGGCCTCACATCCATTCTCCTTGAGCAGTAGACACATAATAACAACATACTGATAAAAAGTAGGTCATAACTTTATAACCTAATTTATTTGTCAAGGTTAGAGATAGCATTTATAAACATATCCTGGATCCAAAACTTGAGATCCTTATGCCATTTTTTGCTCTAATAGTGAAATTGCTGAAGTTTCCCTCAGCAAAGCCTAAGCAAAAAAACAGATGTCAGATTATTCCTCACTTGTTGCAAGAGTTTATCCTCCCTTTCATGCACTTGTCTCCTGTAAGGCTAAAGAGATCAGCAGTTCTTAGAGAAGCTACACAAGCAGCACCAAAGAAAGCAGTGAGGGGGACCCTCAGTGTTTCTTCATAGGCATACCCAGTCTCAAAAAGCTGGAAAAATAAACCAGAGGGAAGCAAAGTAGAGTGATAGGCATGGCCCCATAGCCTGAGCTTCCATACAGTACCGACACTGCACACAGCCAGGTCTAACAGGCACTTTCAGACTCCAGTGGATAAAACTATTCAGGCTGAGACAAAAGGTTCAGCAACAAAAAGGGGCGGGGGGGGGAAAGGAAATAAAAATCCTTGTTATAGTTTCAGTTACTTGGATTTTGTACCAACTATAAAAGAGGAAAGTTGAATCAATGTTCCTCCAGAATTGCAAAATGGACCTTGCTTGGGGCTGTGTCTCAGAGATGATGCATGGGAACAAAAATAGGAGATAGTGTATTTCCAAAGCTACCAGGAAGAAAACTGGAAGCCAGTTCCTTGCTGTTCCTTGTTGTTTTATAAGAAACAACCTCTAAAATTTAGGTTTTTTGAAAACACAGTTGTTTGTTGGTTGGTTTTTTTTATATAATTTCTCCCATATAGTTGGCACAAGTTTTCTGGGAATCATTTCCATTGCTCTTTCCTATCAATACTTGCCCTTAGGAAGATTAAATTAAGCCATCCCTCCATTGACATGTTCAAGTTTATAGCATGCCTTTGTCATGCTTCCCGAGGCTGCATATCAAGAGCAGCACCACCTCGTCCAGCTCTTGGAGTTAGCACGGCAGAAAACATAAAGGCAACGTTCAGACATCAGGCAGCACAGCTCCAGCATCTCCTGATCCCAAGCAGAGCCTGGCCATTTCTTTCTCACTGCTGGAGCCTGCCTCCTGGTATCAAACCAAACATGTAGCATGTATTGTGACTGATGGCATGGTCCTACCTACACACAGAAAACTGAGGCCACATTCTTAGCATACAAGCATTTTGACCAAGCCTTGTGCAGGATTTCTTTCAGCAAACTTTGTTTTTTTCATTTCACAGTCTTTCTGTGGGTGGCAGGAATTCACTATGTAACCTTACTGGCCACTTTCTCAAGCTGTAGGTTCCTACACTGTAACATGTCTGCTGAAAAACAAGTACTGTACAGCTCAGTAACGTCAATATTTACCATTGGTATCCCATTTATCCTCCTTTTTAGATACTGGGAGAGGAGGAAGTGGGAGAAGGAGAAACAATTGTTTGTTGATAACAGGAAAACGCCTTTTGAATTTCAGTGTAGAGCTTGAGACATGAAATGACTGTTTGTGCTGGCACAGGGCACACAGTCCCTATCACAGCTATTTGCACGATTAGCCATGTGCTTTGCATGTCTTGTACAAATTGCATGGGCATACTTTAGACCTTAGTGTTTGAAAACTTTGACCCCAGACCCATACAGCAGTATTCCAACAAGCTAGGTGTAAGCTTTGCAATGTGACATTTTACATTAAAGAATTAAGCTTCAAAGTAATAACCCTTTATTTTGTTTTAAACAGAGCAAATTATTGAAAAAGATGAAGGTCCTTTCTATACCCATCTAGGAGCCGGTCCTAATGTGGCAGCTATTAGAGAAATCATGGAAGAAAGGTAATTAGTGCAAAGGCACAGAGCAGATTAACATTTATCCTTTTGTGGATGTCAGAATTTTTCCAGCTTTTGCACATAAAGAAATAAACAACTGCAAATCAAGTAATTACTTGTAGGCTTAGCTACTCCAGTGTTGCCAACATGACGCACTGTGCTATTCACCAGAGAGTCACAATATTTGACAGGGCTAATAGTCTGCTGGCTGGCACAGCCTGCACACTTTGAGACAGACGCCAGCAAAGCCAAGCTGGAACAAGTATTCACCAGTCTGCCAAGCAGGACGGTTGGCAATGGCTGCAAAAGCAGGCACGGAGCTGGTGGTTCCCTCTGGGCAGGAGAATGCCAGAATGTAGAAGGAGGATGAAGAGCAGAACACCAAACTTCAACATTAGTTCCCCCTCACTGAATTACTAAATATATAGTACATCCCTAAAGGCTAAATCTGACTTGGTCACGTCCAGAGGAGTGCCACAAAATTGTTGGATAGGATTTCAGCCCAAGAATCGATAAGCGGTTTTGTGAAAAACATCCCCTTCCTTGTAGTATTGCACAAACCCAGTCTTATCTTGATTAAGGACAATCCCTGTTATCATGTTTCATCCCATGATGTATTTATTACATCAATGCCAACCAAATCAGGAATTTTTAAAGGCACAGAATAGATACATGATCTGTGCTATTTAAAAACACGCATAAGTGCAAAAACCATCCCCCTTTCTAAGGTATTTAAATTAAAAGCTTTCAGAAAAGTGACTTCTGCCCTGTGAATTCTGCATTACTTGTAGCTTTTGGTGGGCACACAGTAATGACCAGATTTTTAGAGGTATCTGGGAACTCAGTTCCCCCCTGAACAAAGAAGCAAACAAAAAACTTCAGTAAGTCAGAGACAGATGGGAAGCTGTACCTTAAAAATTTGGACTCCAGAACTGCAATGAAGCTGCAGCTAATTGCAGAACCAAAAGCAAGTGGGCATTATTGCATTGCTGTGTCTGAGCTAAGGAGCACCATTTCTTAGCAAAGTCTGTTGGCTTGGCTCATCACTGTACAACCATGGGCCACTTGGAGCCTATTAAACCCTTCAGATTAAGTTCTAAGGTCCTTTCTCTTTCTTAGTACTTCCTTCCCTGTGACTCCTGGGCAGGGCTTGCCCCAATAATTGTTTTTAGCTTTGAGAGCAGCTCAGATGCATGTAAGCTACATAAATCAGCTTCTTTCTGTGAAAGGAGGGTGAACACCGACTCTCTGGAGAAGCTCTTTACAATTTGTTATCTCCAGAGCTCCCACTGACTGGTTCATTCTTTAGTATTTACAAATAATAAATAAGAGGAAAGTCATTCCTGTCATAACATCAATTATTAGAGATTAAACTCTTTCATTTTTTTTACTTTGGAATGTAATTTTTCATCCTTAATATTGACTTCACTTTTTTCTTTTTTTTTTCCATTTCATTTCATGTTGGCAGAAGGAAATCCTGAGAGATTGTAGATAGCATGCATCTTCTCAGCCAGGTTCAGGAGAGTATAGCGGCTGCCACTTGAACAATGGCTAATTTTCAACTGTTCACATGGTATGAACTGTGTAATTCCCTGACTGAAGAGCTCCAGAACTCTTCAACAGTTAATTTTGTATCCCTAAGTAAAAAAAAAAAAAAAAAGCCTTCACTATAAAGATATGTGTGCAGTTGGTGACACTAATCACAACTGAAGTACTTCTCACCTGGCTTCCCTTGAATATGGATTGACTTCTAAGGTATCAGCATTGCTAAACAAACCAGGATTTGGATTTAGACTTATAATTAATATTTTAGTTATACCAGAACTAATTTCTTGCAGAATCCACAGTGAATACATACATTTTACCTCTTCCTTCTCCCAGTTCCTACTTCATGCTCAGTGAGTTTTGCTCCAGTTTTAAAGCCAGTCAGCTTTTGCCTGAAAGCAAGCATGACAAACATCAGACACAAATTCCTTTGTGACAGCTGAAAATATTTGAGACAAAGTCCATTTCATTTCTAGTGTGTAATGTACAACATGTTTCTATAGAGGCATCTGCACAGTTGTCCTGCAATCCAGATGAGAAAACTGATAGAAAATGTTAAGATTTAAAAATGTTTTTTTAATGTGGTTAATTAAAGAAGCAAAAAAATACTAACATGCAAGCCTAAGTAGGAAAAAGTGACCTAACAGTTGCCTGCAGAACATGTGTACTACAACTAGATTTTATTTGTATAATTTCCTGTGACACTGAAACTTCACAATGAGATCACATCTAAAAATAAGCATTTTTCATTTCCTTGACAGGACAAAACTTTAAATACAAATATTGACCCTTAAATATGTCACCAAGATTTTAGTGCAAAAACAAGAGGGAAAAAAGGTCAGAAGTTCCCAAGGCATCATTAAATGGCTGCATAACAGGAAGGAACTATCTTGACTGCTCTATAGGTAACAGGCAAAGAACAAGGAGACTGTAATTTAGTCTCCACTCTTGGCTATTAAAAAGAAAAGGGTAACACCAATGAGAGTGGCAGAATTCAAGAAATGGTGATGGAAGTGCAGTTTGCCCAGTCCTCAGCATGCAGCTGAGTCCGTAACACTCAGTAATTCTCAGCTCAGTCTGTAACGCTGCAGTCACTGCAGTTTCTGGCTCTTGGCCTCCCCTGAGACCTGAGATGCAAACAGGTCTGACACTTGTTTCTGAGGCAAGATTTGTTTCACTCGGTGTTTGCCACATATTTTCACCTGATCCATTAGAGGACATGGAAAGCAGATCCCATTTGCTCTGGGTAACAGCATTCCTTGCACATGGAGCTGGATTCTGCCTTGACAGCACAATCACCTTGACTAAATGCTTCAGCAAGAACTGAGCTTGCCCACCTTGGTCACTAAAAGACACACACAAATGGCATCATTTGAGGGCACCTTGTGATCTTAAATGAAGTATAGAAGTTGGGTAGAAGTAAATAACAATTTATGAGCAGATGATGAAGTAAATAAAATAGATATGATGCAAATTAATGATTTAACTGATTCAGACTTTATCTAAGCCAGAAACAAGCACAGAAAATCAGTAGAGTGACTATTGCATGCCAGCTGTTCCATGACAACTTAATTATGTACATTTCAGAGAAAAAACTTTCACCCAGAAATAAAAGAAAAATATAAAATTCCTCACCAAAATTTTATTTTTTTTTTAAAAATCCACTTTTCAAAATGTCGTCTATAACAAATGCTCTAAAGAAATGGTTAAAAAGTTTGGGAATATTAATGTAATACTGAAAATTTTTACCCATGCATGTGATATATATAGACATTTGCCTCTCTTAATATATCAATACACTATTCTAATAAAATCAGCAAAATAAACCACACTGCACACCTTTCCCTGTAATTCATAGTTTATTTTTCTAACATAAGACTGGCAAATGTGCTCCATCTTTTCAGTGCTCATGCAGAACCAAATGAATCTGCTTACTGTACATATTTTTGTTTGTTTAAGATTTGGACAGAAGGGTAAAGCTATAAGGATTGAGAGAGTTGTCTACACTGGGAAAGAAGGCAAAAGTTCTCAAGGATGTCCAATTGCTAAATGGGTAAGTGATGTACACAAATTAATCCAGTTCAGTATGATGGTTTATGTAAGCTGAAAGCAGTGACGTCCTTCTATGAGCTGACACCATGAAACTTAAAATAGCTCAATGGCAGCAGTACTACAGGATGCCTGTAGCCTGCTCCCACCCATCTCTCACTCCATTTACTTGTTGCACGGTGAATAGCGAGACTAAAATGTGGCTTAAAGATATGAAAACCTAAGAAAAAAGGCACTTTTGCTTAGATTTAAGATTCACAACACCAGACATTTGCATTGCTGTTTAATTTTAGCTTACAAGTATGTCCAGTAAGTGCACACTGTAATGTTTTTAAAATAGGGTATTTTAAAATACTCCCAGTTTGAGAGAGGTGTTAGGGCATCCTCTTGTCAAACACTGATGCACTTTGACACAAATTACTGAGTGGTTTGGATCGGCTGGGGAGAGACAAGATGAGGAAAAACTGATGCATTATTATGATCTCTGTGCATGCCAGACTGCACCTTTTTTTTCAGAAATGCTCTTACTGCTTATGCTACTGGAAGGATCCTGTCTTATTTTAAAATTATCTACTGCTTTCCTCTCATCACTGTAATGTCTGTATGTAGTAAGAGCGAGTCACAAAACAGTGAGGTTGATTACAAATTTAGCTGCTTAAGTTGGAAGGGGAGAGAGCTTCCATGTCCAGTTCCTGCCCTAAGAACAAGTGTCCACAATCCCGTTCTGTGCAGGGAGACACCTCACTGCTCACTTCCTTTTGCTCACCAATCAAACTGGGCCACAACCATAACACAGATTCAGGAGAGTACTCCTGCTGAATCAGAGCACAGGGAATACCTTTACAAAGCTGTTTTCCACCACCATGGCCTTCCATGCCATCAGTCAACCTCTTAAGAGTCAGCTTCTTTAAACAGAAAGGGTAGCCCTGGCCTACATCACAAAATGCCAGAAACAAAGAGGAAGACAAAAGTAGAAGTAACCTCCACACGCACGCACTAATGCTGAGGTTTCCAATTCTCCTGCTCTGCCCATTAAGAAATGCACTGTTTGTGTTGGGGCTCTGGGGTGTGTGTTGCTGTGCATGCAGGTAGTCCGCAGAAGCAGTCAGGAGGAAAAGCTGCTCTGCTTGGTGCGCGAGCGAGCAGGTCACACGTGTGAGACGGCCGTGATCGTGATTCTCATCCTGGTCTGGGAGGGAATCCCAACAAGCCTGGCTGACAAGCTCTACTCCGAACTCACTGACACCCTGAGGAAGTACGGCACGCTCACGAACCGGCGGTGCGCCCTAAACGAAGAGTAAGTGGAGCAAAAGGGGTGCTCACCAAACTTGCAGCCCCATCGTCAGCCCCAGACCCAGCACCTCTGCTCATGCTATTACCCTGAAACATGTATAACCTTCTCAGCTATTGCAGGTGGTTTGGAAGCCCACAAACCCTGTAAGAAAAGCAAAATAAACATTCCTATAAATAGGAAAAAACATCTTCCCAGAGTTGTGAGGCATCTCAGCAGGGGCCAGGATAGCAGATACTTCAACCCTGAAATAAAAGCTAGATGCATTGAATCATACTGTAAGCCTAGAGAAGCCAGCCTCAGTCTAGGCAAATTGCACTGTATCATTTTCCCATGCCTTTCTGAGAGAGAACATTTAGACCAAAATTACCATAGCTGTCACTGTGTGTTACTTTGACTTCATGGGTAGAGTCATATTTCAAAAATTATTGCTCAGCCCCTGCCAGAGGGCTCCCACATTCTTGCAGTGCTGTCAGCATAAGCCCCTCAGGTGCCATGAATATCAGTACCTAACAAGGCACCACACAAACATATCCTCTTCCAAGCAAAGCCAAGTTTCTCACAGAAGTGTACAAACCCCATAGACCCTGCTTTGTAACCATGAAATTATTCACTATGATAAATTTTTCTGCTATAGTGTGTAAACCTCCCTTTTCCATTTCTTGATTTTTTACTGATGGAAGACGATCTGTACCCCTGATTCCCCACAGAGCTGGCAGAACGCCGATGCCCACTGCGGGAATGCTCCAGGGTGACCTGTCTGCTGCTAACAGCTGTATTCTCTTCTAGACGGACTTGTGCATGTCAAGGGCTGGACCCTGAAACTTGTGGTGCTTCATTTTCCTTTGGTTGCTCCTGGAGCATGTACTACAATGGTTGTAAGTTTGCCAGAAGCAAGATTCCAAGAAAGTTTAAGCTGATGGGGGACGACCCAAAAGAGGTTGGTGTCCATTTCTAAAATGAGCCTCGTTTGCAAGGAAATGTTTTCTGTCACTCTGTAAATAGAGATACAGTACAAGAGAGCAGGGGCCAGAGGCCTCCCTGGATGGTGTACAAGTAGGATAATTAAATAACTGCCAGTCAAAAACGATTGATTTCAGTCACTGAGCCAGCTGAATTGACTGTCCAAATTCTGACAGCTGGTAAAAGCCCTGAGACTTGAAACTACGTTTGCAGGCTTTCACAGTTAAAGGAGAGGGCACGACCTGAATAATTCTGGCTGTATTAGCCCTGCAATTGGGCGTTCCCCAGTGGCACCCTGGAAGGTTTACCAGCTAATGGCACATAACACTGCCACTGGGAACCAGAGCAGACTGGTTCAATGGAGACAAACATAATGAAACTCTGAGAGGATAATAGGAAGAAGAAGATGGGAAGACTCATTCTACATACAGTCCTGCCCCACTGAATGTTTCCAGACTGGACTCTGTGTTACAGCAAACTGGCACATGTTTAAAATGCATCAGAGTAACAGACATTGACCTTAGCCTGGACACAATATACCTCTAAACTTATGACTGCAGCAACTCCTGGACACCTCCAGCGATTCATGTGAAGCTCCAGTGGCCCAGTCTGGTTTCTGGAAAACACATGCAAATTTAGTCAGCACAAATAGGAGTCTCACCAATAAAAACTAGAAGTTACATTAATAAATGGTAACCTACAGGCCATAAAAAGCTCCAAATTCCTGCAGCAGCCACAAGGTCACAGCAAGATATTTTTTGACAATTTCATAATGTCATTTTAGACTCAAAAACTGGGATATGGTCCCATGGTAGGAGCTACAAACCAAACACATGCCTCTCTGAAACCTGTTTTTTCACAGTTCTTCACACCCTCCTAAAATACAAACACTCCTAAAAACAAGTATATCACTCCAATATGCCACTGTTCTTTATGCACTTGAAATTAAAAATAAGGGCCTCGCAAAGTGAGGGTTTGAATTTGGGATTCTCATCCTGAGAGGATAGGGAAAAACTCTGGAGTATGTTATTAGATTTCTTTATTTTTAAAGAGTCTTTTATTTTGAGAGTGTACCTCTTATAGAAAAAAAGAAATGTGGTAATTCCTACCTCCCTATCACCAATTACTAGACACATCCGTGATTCTTCATTGCTTAAGAACTGAGAAGTTTTTGAAGGCTGAAATATTACAATATTTTTAAATAGTTGCACATACAGATATTTCAGGGTTTCAAAGTGCTGTCATTGCAATGTGCAAAACTCTTAAATTAGTTGGATTTACTTTATGGACCATTCTGATGTTATATCTCTCAAGCTTTCTGAAGGATGTTATTTTCCCAAAACTCCAATAGGGAAAATAATGAGGATTACCACAGTTAGATCTAAAACACCTTCATGATGAAGAATGTGATTCTTCTTAATACAGAACAAATTATGATTACAGTATACGATATCCTCTTGCAAAGATCCTACTACTCTGCTTTAATTGCTTCATTCCTTTAAGGGCTGTGGAACAATAAAATTAAAAGGAGATTCACAACAGTTACTGTCTAATCAAGAATGATAATGCTCTAGGCCTTTGCACAAGCATCAGAGTAAACATAATTGTGTAAAGAGCCTAACTGCTTAGATCCCAGGCATACAGTATGGAAATGTCATTGAATTCTATTTCATCTCCTAACAGGAAGAAAAACTAGAATCCAATTTGCAGAATCTGTCAACCCTGATGGCACCCACCTACAAGAAGCTTGCACCTGATGCATATAACAACCAGGTATGATAGGGGAAAAAAGGAAATGGAGAAGTCATGGAAATAACCTGATTTTTACCACACTTCCTAGTGCTTCAGCCTTGCAACAAACCATTATGTATATTTTGTGCCAGCATTTCTTTGTCATGAGGGAAAAGACAAATGGAAATGAACAATTCCACTAAAAATGCTTTCACAAGTAAAACTAGCAGAATTTGGTCCACTAAATAGAACTAATCATTTCGCTACATCAACACAGTAAAATTACTTCAGTCTTCAGCTCTAACACACAAATTTTTGGATTTAGCAGGAGTTACCACCTAAACTAGCAAAACTGCCATGAAGATGGCGTGAGATTGGCAACAGTGCCAGAAGGCAGCGCATCATACTGCACTCCAGTCCCGCAGCCACAGTTTAACTTCTGCTCTCTGAAGCAGCAGATGAATTTAGTTTTCACCAAAATAGCCATGATAAACATGCTTTTTAAGGGAAGTTTTATATTTGAACACACTGAGCCCTGTGTACGCACACAAGTGCCTGTACCAGCCTTGTTGCGTGAGGGGATTGTGTGCGTGTATTTTCTGTGTATCAGCTGTTTGCAGACACAAGCACATTCAGAGCCTTGATGATGTTACCAGTGTGGCTATGTCTCATCTACATTTCATTACCAAACATCTTTCAGATAGTTACATCAAAATTTGACAACATACCACTTGCAAACATATAACTGCTAGCCTTCGTTTTCATTGCTTGGGTTCCCTACTATTATGAACATTCACAGAATTTACAGTTTCCAAACTATCAACATCTACTGCAACCTGTGACATCATCTTGCTTCCCTGTTGACAGCATTATGCAACCAGCACAAGACAGATTTTCAACTGTAACAGAAACAGTAAACGAACACAGAACTGTCCGTTATTATCTACTGTAAAATTCACTCCTTTACTGCATATTTAGTAGCAGCCAGACAGGGTAAGCAGATTCGGTACAGACTTACCCAGCTTTACTTACCTGATCAGATAATATTTGAAGACTCACTATGGAGAAAACTATGGCTGTGTGCCCACTAGCCGTGGTTATCTGTCCAAATATCTGAGAGACATTCTGCAAGAGAAAAAAGGAAGAGGAAGAAGAAAAAATGAGGGGGTGGTGAACAATAAAATGGTTCTTTGCTTGGGCTGCTTTTTTTTCCCACAAAAATTCACAAAAGAACTTTTCTCCAAGTAAGCTGTGGTCCTCCCCAACATTTATTGAAAATACATGTTTTTACAAGCTTCAATTTTTACCTTATGTAATAAGGCATGTATATAGTTTGGCCTATTTCAGAAGATTCCCATAGATCTTGTATTTTTGGGAAAACCATCATCAAGCTATGGTCAGTGGCTTTAAGGAGAGATTATCAAGTTCTAATTTGTATGATATTGTAAAAGGTTCTAAAAATGAAAAGCCCTAAAACCAATCACTCTTCAAATTCTGAAATTTCAAATTCTTGGATATATTCTAATCCAAATCTGGACTGCTTCTGGATTAAAGGGTCTGCTTTCCCAACTGGACCCAACAGAACAGCTCAGAGAGCAGTTGCACCAATATAGTATAATCAGACAATTATAGTCTGGCTAACATTTCAGACCACTCACTTTTAATTCCAAAGAAGTTTACACATTTCAAGTTTTGCTCTGCTTTTATTTTCAAATTCCAGGGAAGTAAATAATTCAAATTTAAAAATTAAATGTGTGTGAGCAAACGATGTATTTTTAGTGATGTTGAATCAAGACTTGGCAAAACTTCTGATTTAACCTTAACTTAAAATGGGATCCATTAAGTTCCACTAAGTGTAGATGTTTTGTGTATTCACTTGAAAGATTCAGGAATTTCAGCAAAGCATTTTACAAATGTGGTTTCATTTTTTTAATTTTCTAAATAAAATATGAAACCATCATTTTTCTAAGGCTTGATCTTCCATTAAAAAATCCTTTCTTTTTATGTTAGATTTATTGTTGCATTATGAATTCTTTATAAATCTCCTTAATAATGAGTGCATGGGTACAAAATACTGTCTGGACTGAATTCTCTCTCTTTTTAGTCAGAGGTTAGAGTTGTACTTAAGCTAATGAAATACATGTTTAGCATGCCAAAATATTACAAATCAAAAAGCAAATTATTATTTTTCATGAAGTAATTCTGAAGTCAGTTTTCTACAGCCATTTTCCCTTAATAGCTTGGTATACTTCCAGTCTACACAAACATATCACTCTCACAGTGCCAGTCACGGAAACTGTGCGCTGCATTTGTCACGTAAAAACACCAACCACTGGCAGAAAATCAAAAGTAATACATGAGGAAAAGTATTATTGGCTAATTTCCCAATCATGCCAGAGAAGGTAACAGGGAACAAAGCAGTGAGGAATGAAGCATGGATACGAAATTGCCATCAAATTGCTTCATTTGATGTGCCTTCAAGATCTGTTTGTTGTCACCTCCAAGACGTGTGGGAGACCTGCACGTTGTCACAGCGGAGCATTCATTGCTAGTTGGGTGCTAATTCTGGAGCATCCAGCTCGGCTGCAGTGAAACCTGTCCTGTCTCTCCAGATCGAGTACGAACACAGAGCACCTGAGTGTCGCCTGGGTTTAAAAGAAGGTCGCCCATTCTCAGGGGTCACTGCCTGCCTGGACTTCTGTGCTCATGCTCACAGAGACTTGCACAACATGCAGAACGGGAGCACACTGGTAAGTCTGTGACGTGTAACAGCCTCCTTACTCCGGCACTCACCTCGTGTCTTCAATACGTTATCTCCCGCCTGTTTAAATTTACGCCTACCTAATGCAGATTGCTAAAAAACCCAGAAACATTAAGCAGAACTGAGCTAGCTTATTATCCCCTACACAATTTTTCTTTCAACTGAGATACTGTATTAAAGAAAGGTTTAATACAGAACTGGTGAAAGAGGAACTGTGAAGACAATGGAAAGAAGATCCCAACAGGGCTGAAATGCCTGTTTCTATGTTGCTGGCACAAAATGGTTTATATTTGTCCCCTTGAAATACTTCTTTTCTAACAACTTTGGATTATATCTTCTAATAAAATGGAAACAAACAACTTCTTTCCAAGAGGGTTTTGAAAGTTTTGAATTTTATTCCTGCTTGGGATGAGCAGAAAGTCTGCAAGACTTGCCATCCTTTGCATTGTACATGCACTCTTTACTCTCTTCAGTTCTGATTTCTAGCATGTACAGCAAAGGCTGTAGAAGATACTAGAAAAGCAAGCTGGTTTTCAATGTGTACTGGATTATTTCTGTTCCTTGCCTGCTATCTCTGTGACAATACAGTTGGGGCAAATATGAGAAAGAATACTCTTCAGTTTTGAACAATCATCATAGTTGTAGTTTGAAGCAACTACCTAGATTCACAGTGCAGCTCTTATTACAACCAAATAGAGCATCTGCCTCTTTAATTCCAACTAAATTTTTCCTGTTTCCAGGGTCTGACTTAATTGTCAAGTTAATCACCACCAATACAATATACATTTCCAGCTGAGCTTTCCTCCTAAAACCAGCTGATGTAATGATTTTGCTGCAGAATATGTCCATCGGCATCTTTTTCCACCAAGATCCACCCAATACCTGTTTTAGCTGGAACTAACACAATGAGCTTGCTGCATGACACAACAGTAACTTTCTTAAATCTTATTATTAACATTACAGTAGTTGGCTCCTTTGCAAAGTCTTGGAAGCTACCACTGACTGGGAATGAAATACAATGCCACTTTGTTATATTGCACACTATCTCTAATAGGTAGCTACCTCATGTGTTGTAGTGAAAAAATCTTCAGGTGAGTACAAAGTCCCAGGTCCCACTGCTTTAGCTCTCTGGCCACAGCACGATAGATCACAGTTTATTTCACATTAGGGTAGTCCCTAACTATAATGTCCATTTCAGCACAAGTAAAAGAAATAGATACATATACCTTCTGTTTCTCTTAACACCATCCAACAGAGTAATGGAAGGAATGAAATTGCAGGCTTGTGATATGCATAAATTGCACAGAAACTTGTAGTTTACAAATAGCTTGCCACATGCCAATGCTGACAGTGGCAGGGCAAGGCAAAATGCAGAGACAGTGTTTCAGATCTCTAATACACCCTTCCTACAGGTTTGCACTCTAACTAGAGAAGACAATCGTGAAATTGGCCAAACACCAGAAGATGAGCAGCTCCACGTGCTCCCGTTATACAAAGTCTCTGATGTGGATGAGTTTGGAAGTGTTGAAGGCCAGGAGGAGAAGAAGAGGAACGGCAGCATCCAGGTCCTTACCTCCTTTCGCCGAAAAGTAAGGATGTTAGCAGAGCCCGTTAAGACCTGTCGGCAAAGGAAGCTGGAAGCAAAGAAAGCAGCTGCAGAAAAGCTTTCCTCCTTGGAGAATGGGTCTAGCAAAGCTGAGAGAGAGAAGTCTGCTGCAGCACGCAACAAGCAAGGCAACTCTGAAGTGGGAGGTCATGCAAAGCAGCTAGCAGGTAAACACGTGAATATGGTCAGGATCTTTATCAACAGCGGTAAGCTTCCTAGAAACCAGGGCCATTTGTAATCAATCTCAAGAAAACCATTATTCAGCCCAAGAACGTATTGAAGTAAAAAGGCAAGAGAATTCTTGAAAGTGAATATCAATAATGTATATTTATAAATACTAGAGTGCTGAATTTTGTGCAACTCCGGAGAAGAAAAAAAAAAAAAAGAAAAGTTGCAATGAGAAATCCTTTACTGTCGGATAGTTAACACCTGTAGAAATCTGGAAGCAAACTCTGCTTGTCATCCAGTGTATTGTAAAGTATCTTTAAAAGACTAGTAGTGCTAGAAGCCATGAAGAGAAGTGTGTGATGCTGCTGCCAAAGAAAGAATGACCTACACATCACTCGCTGTCTGCCACTGTAAGAGAGAACCTCCTAATTTGAGGGGATTCAAGCATAACCTCTTTACCAGTATTTATACTCTGCCTCAAGACCAAAAGCAAAACAGGTTTTCCGTAGTGGAGTAAGAGTTTAAAAATCCACTCAACAATCCCTGGCAGTTTTCATCAGTAGATTTGAGAGTCCTGAGCAAAGGGGTTCATCAGGACTAATTTATTGTTACAGCAGTTTTCTCAGAGAGGAAAAAAACTAATTTATTGTTACAGCAGTTTTCTCAGAGAGGAAAAAAGCAATACATCCAAGGCCACCCAGAAGGTCACTGAAATACCTATGAATAGAAGTCAGCTGTCCCATGACCCAGGATAGGGTTGTGACCATTAAACGATGGCATTGCACTTTAATGAATTATATTTTTGCTCTTACAACTTCAGTTAATCGCACCTATTACTGCACTGTTCTGTCTATCAGTGAATGTTGTTTTTTTACATAAAGCTAGGGACATATTTTGAAGACAGTTCTATTCATATAGATGAGAAGAATTAGATATTCTTGGGGGAAAGGAAGTAATTTTGTGCACGGCTGTTTGGGAGCACTTTGATGCCCCCTTTCATGGACTTAAAAGATGATTCAACTCTTTGGATTTTGTGCATGTGACTCTGAACAGATTGCACTGTCCTCTTTTCCCCGTTGCCACTAACATCTGATCTCACTGGATATTTGCCAAAAAAGAAAAGTAGACTTAGTATTTATTCAGCTTTTTAATTAAAGGATTGTGTTTGAGGTCTGAGAAAGGGGCTCTGTTAATGCATCATATGATATACTTTTCTTAGATATTTCATAGGTACATGTCATGAAAAGTCTTATAAACTATGTTATTTGTTGGGTTGTTGTTTGGGTTTTTGGTGGGTTTTTTTCCCTAAAGCTGTTTGTTGTGTGGTTGTTTGTTTTTTCCTTTTCACATCTACAGATCTTTTACGTCTTTCAGGACCAGCCACACAACAACAGCAGCAGCAGCAGCAGCAACATCCACAGCGCACTCTCCCTAACAACTCTCAGTCAAATCCTATTAATTCTTACTCGGGTTCAGGTTCTGCAAATCTCTATGTAAGGTTGCCTAATCCAGCCAATGCTTATCCAAACTCATCATACACTTCAGATCCCTACAGAGGGTCCAGTCCCATGAACCTCTATACAACCTCATCACAGCCTGTGGGGTCTTATTTGAATTCTTCCAGTCCCATGAACCCTTATTCGGGATCATTAAGTCAAAATAACCAATATCCACCCTACCAATGCAATGGAAACATACCTATGGACAACTGCCCCTCTTACTTGGGCTCCTACCCTTCCCAGCATCAGCACATGGACTTCTATAGTTGCCAGAGCCAAGACTATATGTCTAAACTAAGTCTACCACCCATTCAAACATTATACCAGCACAGGTTTGGGAATAACCAGAGTTTTGGTCCCAAGTACTTGAATTATGGAAACCAAAATATGGAGGTAGACTCCTTCAGTAATTGCACCATTAGACCTAATGTACACCACGTAGGGTCTTTCTCCTCTTACTCCACCCATGAGGCCAATGGTCATTTTATGGAGGTTGCCTCAAGGTTAAAATCTAATCTGAGTAACCCGAGCATGGATTATGCCTCCACGAGTAAAACAAGTGAACATCATCACGTGCAACCCCCTCCTCATTTACCACACGACTACCATTCTGCTCCAAGTATGTTTAGTAGTCCTCCTAATTCACTGCACCTCCAAAATAAGGATAATGAAATTATTTCACATGCAGTTAATGGTTTGTCTAACATGCTTCCAGGTCAAAACCATGACAGGACTACTCCCCAGGGTGGTTTAGATAAAACTGATGTGCTGAATCCAGAAAAAACAGAGGATCCCGATGAAGTCTGGTCAGATAGTGAGCAGAACTTT
Organism: Manacus vitellinus; assembly: GCF_001715985.3. NCBI lineage: Eukaryota > Metazoa > Chordata > Aves > Passeriformes > Pipridae > Manacus > Manacus vitellinus. Next base: position 43,634,416 of record NW_021938789.1, on the reverse strand, counting down.
CTGGATCCAGAAATTGGAGGAGTGGCAGTTGCTCCATCTCATGGGTCAATTCTCATAGAGTGTGCAAAACGTGAGCTCCACGCAACAACTCCCTTAAAAAACCCCAACAGGAACCATCCCACCAGAATATCCCTTGTCTTTTACCAGCACAAGAGCATGAATGAGCCAAAACACGGTCTGGCTCTGTGGGAGGCAAAGATGGCTGAGAAGGCAAGAGAGAAGGAAGAGGAATGTGAGAAGTACGGTCCAGACTACGTGCCTCAGAAATCTTACGGCAAAAAAGCGAAGCGGGAGCCTGCGGAGCCACACGAACCCTCTGAGCCAACGTACGTGCGCTTCATCAAGTCTCTTGCACAAAGGACACTGTCGGTCACCACAGACTCCACAGTAACTACATCTCCATATGCCTTTACACGGGTTACAGGGCCTTACAACCGATATATCTGACTTCACACCTTTGCTGGTTACCTCATTCGAAAAGATACCTTGTCAGTAGGGTAGTAGTTCTTTAGGTTTTGGGGAAGGCAAGGGTGGAGAAGAAAACAGTGTTTTTATGGAACTCATCGGTGGAAAAAGCCTCACCACACCAGCAAAAAGAGGTAATCTCACTAGCGCACTTATTTTCCACTGATTTTTAAGTGGTCACAGATGGCACGTAGGAAACAAGACCAAAGCATCCTATGCAAAAAAAAAAAAAAACAAAAAAACAAACAACAAAAAAGTGTTTCACAATTTACATTTGAAAACACTGGCTCCATTACTGAAAGAGAAAATCTGCAAATGGATATTTTTTTTCTTACAGTTTTGCACATCTGTGGCCACTTTTAATGTCATCAAGTTTGCATAGTCATGAAACAGGAGCAAAAAAAAAACCCTAAAAAAAATACTGTAGTATTACAACTGCAGGAATCTTAAAATAACATCTGGTGCTGAATCTATGATGTACTGAAATACTGGAATTATGGCTTTTTAACATGCAGTTTTTACTGTAATCTTATTAGTCTTTTGATTTTATTTAACAAAGTAGATAAGTATAAAACATAACTAATAGACAGCAAAACACTGAATTTGTTCGAATATTCTAAAACCATGGTGCTATCTAAGAGAATGGTGTCTTTATTTTATCAGTCAAACAGTTAATGCCTTTTAACAAAATGTCAATGATGTAGTCAAATGTTCTTCAGCAACAGGGAGGACCTTTTCATTCATGTATGTATTGAATTTACCTGGTGTTAAAATAAGCTTACTTTTTAACATATGGGAATTACAAAGACCTCTGGATTTTGCTCATCCAGTCAAGTCCTAGAAAAGGACAATAAAATATAGAGAGAGATATTTTTTTTTAAATAGTGTTTCAAAAGCACTTTGTCTACCTAAGCTTGGCAACTTGAACAATGCTAAGGTACTAAGACATTAAAAAAAAAAAAAAGAGTTTACTTTGATTTTAAAATGCAAAGATAATTTTTTTAAACTAAAAAAGCTTTTAAATACTTTTGGTTTAGCCATGCATCTGCTAGTGGGCTACATATCCATTTTTAATACAGTCAGTTACGATAAAAATGGGGCTTACTGGATATAAGGGAATACTTTAGTACACAAAACACATCTTTTTCTGGTGCTCATCTCACACAGCTATACTGTAAACTGTTTTCTACAATTATTATGACAAGTTCATTGCTCAAATATGTACAGTTTTAAGGAAAGAATTTTATATTAACCACAGGTAATAATTAGCAGCATGCGACAAACTACAACTAGTTAGCTTGGGCTTCTGCTGTTTTTAGAGATCTGTACGCTCCCCAAATATCGAATGGCAGATTGCTTTTGTGTTGATAATTATGTACATTGTGGTGCAAGTCATTTCTCGGTGCAAGTGTCCTCTTTTCCAGGAAGATTGAGCAGACCGATGCCTACACAAGATGAATGAAACAGGGTTAGTTCTGCGTGATTCCGTTGATTAAATAGAAAAAAAAATAGGCAGCTGGCTTGCTGTGGTGGTTTTAAATCATTAATTTCTATTAAAAAAAAAAAGCAGGAGAGTTGTATAGTAAATTAAATTGTAAACAAAACTTTTTTTAACGCAATGCTTTAGTATTTTAGTACTGTAAAAATATTAAATCTATATATATTTGGGTTTTGAGCTGAATTCACATCATGGTGCTACTCAGCCTGCTACAAATATATCATAATGTGAGCTAAAAATACATTAAAAGGTTTGAGTGATGTTCCTACTTGTCATATACCTCAACACTAGTTTGGCAATAGGATATTGAACTGAGTGTGAAAGTTTATATATTGTATACCATCTTTTTCCCCCAATAGCCTTTGAAAAAACAAACAAACAAAAAACTAAACAAAAAAAACTCTCGATACTTGACATTTTAGCAAGTATAACTTGAATTTCAACTTTTTTTTTTTTTTACTTTTTTTTTGGTTCTAAAAATTCAGGGATATTTCAGCTCATGTTCTCCTATGCCAACGTGTCACCTGTGTGTATGTAAAGCTGTTGTAGGTTAAATATATTATTCTTGGGTTTTTTGTTTTGTTTTGTTCTTTTTTTCAGGGATTTAATGTTTTTCTTTTGAATCCCTTCTCTTATTTTTCTTGTACATGTATTGTGTAACTAAAACTAATTTTGTAAATTTGTTAGCTCTTTTTATTGTAATGGAAGTGTTTAAGAGATTTAGAATGTTTTGACTGTTTCAAATGAATAAACAAAAAGAAAGTAGAATGCACTGAGCTGATTAAAGGGAAAAATGTAAGGCAGGGGTTTGGCAAGTGACTGTTTGCTAGAGTTGTTCAAGTCACTCTCTAAACAAGGCTTCTTGGATACTGTAATAAATAAAATAAAATATAAAAAGGTACAGTCTGTACAAGGGCTTCCCTAAACATGCAAATCTCCATGTCCCAGATATATCTTGTGCAATATACTGTAAGATAAAGTTTGGTCGAAAGAAATTCTAACTGAAAGAATCACAACCTGACTCAAGTAAATCAAAGGAGGCCTTTGGGTTTAATGGTCAAATATTTATTATGGCAATTTTGGTTTTTAATTCTCACTCTGTGACTCTACCCACTGCATTGAAACAAAAGTTTCACCTTTTTTTTTAAAAAAAAATAACAATGATTATATGTCAGATTAATTAAATCATTCTATATCTTCATCTTTTGGTGATTTTTTTAAAGTCCTATATACTTCACGTAATCCATAGTAGATGTTTGGTTAATGTGCCGTGCACCGTCATTTGCCAAACTGCTGGCAGCAGGAGCAGGAAGCTTGGTTGGTGAATCGCTTTTGTATTGTACATACGTGAGCTGTAATTTGTGGTGTACAGAACCCTGCCTCAGTTGGAACGAATGACAAAGCAGACAGAGTTGCTTGTATAGGATTATCAGGTTGACTATAGCCATACTTGAAGATGCTTCTGAGTGGTGTCAACTTTACTTGAATGAATTTTTCATCTTGATTGACGCACAGCGGTATAAAGTTCACTTCTAAAGCTAGTGGTTAACTTGTGTAGGAAACTTTAGCAGTTTGACACTAAGGTAATGAACTTCTGTGTGCATTTTCTATGCTTATGTTCTACTTTTTTTTTTTTTTTACTTTAGTTTCATTCATTTTCATGAGATGTTTGGTATGTCTATAAAAAGAATCTGAGGATGGTTATAAATACTGTAAGTATTGTAATGTAATGCAGGTTATTTGAAAGCTGTTTATTATTATATCATTCCTGATAACGCTGAGATGTGGGTGTTTTTAATAAAATTTATATTTATTTAATGCACTCTAAGTCTGTCTTGCAGAAACTTGTCTTTCCTTGTAATTTTTATCAGTTAACAACAAAGCAGGCCCACCTCCCCACATCAGTTCTTCCCACCTCCATCTCCCTCAACTCAATCATCACAGTCAAACAAAATGCATCACTCGGGACTCCAAAACAGGCAGTCTAGGCATCACATTTATTCCTAGTTCTAACAGGTTGGGATGCAGGCTACCTAGCCCAGGCTACTGCTCCTCCAAATCTGTGTTTACAGTGAAGGAGGGAGGTATTTTTGTGAGTAGGAAGAGGGAGTAGTGTCACTACTGATTTTCTATTGGTGTTTGTGTACACAAATGAATATGGTGTATTTGCTGTTGAATTGCCCCGCAGCTCACATAACAGCCACAAATACACACTTGGCAGACAGACAAAGGGGAGACTCTAGGGATTCACTGGTTGCTTTGGGGTATTTATCTCTATCTGGTTATGCATTTTCTGCTTGATTTCAAATTACTCCCAAATGGCAGGATGCTCCAACAAATAGAACTAGGGAAGGGTTAGATTGGATATTAGGAAAAATTTCTTCACCAGAAGGATTGTCAAGCATTGGAAGAGGCTGCCCAGGGAAGTGTTTGAGTCACTATCCATGGAGGTATTCAAAAGACATGTAGATGTGGCACTTGGGGACATTGTTTAGTGGTGGACTTGGCAGTGCAGGTTTACAGTTGGACTAGTCTTTTCCAACCTAAGTTATTCTGTGATTAAGAAAAAAACCAAAATTATAAAAACCTAAAACCTCAGGTATTATCTAAATCACACATAAGCTAAAGGAAAGCAGAAGCAATAAGAAAGTGTGTCTGAATCAATACCAGGACATACATTCTAGCAGGCATCAGGCAAAAGCTTGTTTTCATGGTCCCATTGTTTAGCTTCAAGGAATATCAGGACTGAACACTGAAATATCCTATTCTGTGGGAATAGACAGAAATTACTCTCCCCAGTAGCAAAATGTTTCTGCGACAATTGGTACTTAAAAGCTTCTCAAGCTTTCTTTTTTAAGAGCTCGAGTTTGTTGTCAGCCCCTGTTACCCCATCCATCAATGCCACACACCTTGGGAAAGCCCCCCTGCTATGCACATTCATCTGCTAAGGGTCTTGGGGACACGGGGATTTAAAACTCAGCGATCTGTAATGTTCACCCCTGGCTCTCAGCATATTCCCAGATGGAAATGTCTTGAGGCAGGCGAGCACACTGCAGCAGCCAAGTGTTGCTCTCTTCTGTGCACAGGTGCACTTTCATGCATTAGACAGCTGGAACCGACAGATGCACAAGCTTTAACAGAGGTCTCGCACCCCTTTAGCCTTCCCTGGAAAAGAATCCTGCCATTAATGAACATTCCCATCGGCTGCCTTTCAACATAATTTCCTCAGATTTCGACAGATCTCATTTCAGAGGTGCTGCTGACACAGGCACAACACGCTCACGGCCAAAACCACTGAGGAGCCAAATGTGCCCACTGTGCTCCTCCTACGAGCAGGGGCTCTCCGCGGGACAGGGGCAGTTCGCTCGTGTGCCCCCGGTGGCCGTGACCAAGGCACCGCCTACAGTCGCTACCCGAACCACCGCACGTCAGGAACAACTGGGGATGCCCGGCCGAGCGTTCAGGCAGCCCCTGCCTCACCTTTGCTCCTCACTTCCCAGCCTGTTCTGTCATTTTCTGCCTTTTGTCATCTCACAAAGGACCATGCAGGTTTTTCTATGGGAATAACTGACAAGCCTGTGGTGACAAGCCAAACCAGGGTGAACAAACCCCAAGAGCAACAGGTGATGATACTCAGAGATACAGTAAAGCATCCAACACGGAAGAGGGAGCAAAGGAAAAACAAACCCATTTCTCTTGAAGCAGCAAAGCACCTTACAGAAGAAGGTGGGGATTGACTAGTGGGTAATGGTGGTTTCTTCATATGTACACTTTCAACACACTTTCAAATTGGAAATATTTAAAAACCAAATCTTTTCATTCAGGTAAAACTCAAAGCAGAGGAACAAAACCTTGGATTTAAACATGAACCCTGTGGTTTACACCTGGCTGCAAAACAGATTCTAGGAGCACACACTCTTGCCCGGAGGCTGTTCACAAGAGCACGGCCCTCCAGCAGAGCTCTCCTTACACCTACACTTGCACAACAAATGTCACTCCAAACTTGTAAAAGCTGATGATAGCCCAGCAGCACAGATACTAGAACTGGCACATATCAGCATCTCAGCAGTAAATTAATACTCTGCTATTTAACTGACAAAGTAACTTCTTTTTTTTCCTGAAAAACATGCATCTGTCGAGTTTCTGTTACACTCAAGTATGTTCACCTCATGCAGACACAACTGCTAATTTTGAGACACTCAGGAAACGCCCAATTTGTCTCAGAGTACTGGCAGTTTCACCCCCACCACCCCATGAGCTACAATTAACAGCTCTCCCCTCTCCCTCCATCACTCTCTGAGACATTCTGCTATGTTTATGCATTGAGTGGGTCCCTTTACTTTGACCTGTAAATGATTCCCTAAGTTAGTTTAATTAGTGCAAATGTTGTGCTAGGAGAGATTCTTGCAGACCTTAAGAGCTAAGTTAGTCAGCTCTATGTTTTATTTGCCCCACCTCTAACCAGTGAAGGGAATATCTGACACACACGAAGTGAACACAGAAAGTGTCACTGATTTAAAAAAAAAGCAAAAAAAACAAAAACAAAACCAAAAAAAGCTTGTTTTTAGGGGGAAGGAAAACCTTGCACTGGGGTACTAATGTGAGAAAGAAGGGAAAGGTGTGTTAAAGACCTACTGCTGTCCTTTCTGCTCTTTCTGATCAACAGAGAACACTAAAGGTTGAAGTTACGTACTTGACCTGCAGGTTGCAGCATGAGGCACTTGAGCCCCAGGTGAGCACCACGCTCACTGCAGCCCCCCTGCAGCAGAGCAGGGGCTGGTGGCCCCGTCCACAGGGGAACACAAAGGAGGAAACTCCAGATACCAGGCCACGGAGAAAGGAATTACATACTTCCTACAGCATGGTGTAAAAACATCCCTGAAGTGTTTCTGTTGAGAAATCTCCTCCTTCCTTCCAAGCTTGGAGCCTGCACCTGTTTCTTTCAGATGCAGGAGCAAGGCACCATTCTTTCTCCCCCAATTTTGCCATTAGTTCAGATGTTTGGAGTACTCAAAACCTTGGCATTCAGGTCCTCAATGCCTGAACAGATTCAGACCATCATCTTCCAGGATGTAAAAGGCTTAAAGTACTCTGGGGTACACACAGGCACATCACATCACCCAGTCCTTCTCATCCCACATAAAGAAGTACTTCCCATCATTATATGAAGGAGTGGGGGAAGGAAGAGGCTGCTGCTCCACTTCCTTTTAAGATGGGGTTTATTTCTCAGTGTTAAGACCAGTGCCATCCTCTTGACTCATAATCCCAGCAGAACCAGAGCTCTTACTGCTGAAGGTGGCCATGGGAGAGTTTTCAGGTTTTTTTTCTTTTACAACCCAGCCAAGCTAATCTAGGTTAACCTGTTTCTTCCACTCAAGGTTTGCTTCAACTAACACATCAAGTACTTTGTCTTCATAGTATTTTACACAAGGAAAACCATCCTGGGCTAAGTACACTTCCTTATAATGTCATGGCAACACAGCTGTACACTCCTAAATCACAGCAAAAAAACCAGCCTAGTGACTGGCAAGAACAGCTTGGGATTGTTGTTCAGCTTCCTTTTAGTTTCCACTGCATTAGCTACTGGAACTTCATTTGGATTTTCAGGCGTAATCATCTTCCTCTTATTTTTCTGCTCCTGTTGTGATTATTTGTAAAAATGACAGCACCATTATCATCTTGTATGTAAGCCTTCATACAGACCACTTTGGTAAAGAGATTTAACTGGAGGGGATGGCTTAAAGTGCAGTTTGCTCTGAAAAGGAATGGGGAAAGTGGCATCCTGGGGCTCCCAGTCTGCATTTCAATTACTGTTGTAGGCTGTCTAGGCTAATGTGCCTGATTTGGAAAGCAGAGAGGGGGGGGGTGAGGGGGTGGCATTTCCCCCCATCTATCCCTCCCCAAACAGATGCAACAGATCTCCTCTGACTAGCCCTTCTCCCCACCTGTGTAGTCCTGGCTCTGTTGATATTTGTACAGGCATAAAGCTGGTCAGATGGCAGGAATCCAGTTCTAATTAATGGGAGCAAATGGTTTGCTATAAACAGAGGAAGGGTTGGCATGGGGGGAGGTGACAGATGTCAAGCAAGGGGAAAACATCTATTAGCTGTTCCCTCCTCCAACAGCCCCCCGGGGTACATTTTCTTTGCATGACAGTCCTTCAGTTCAGGCCCTGGTTTAAAATATCCAGACTCCACATATTGGATCTGTATTTGAACCTTTGCAGCATCCACGTAGCCTTCCTAAGGCAGGACAGGATACTGGAAGGGACCATATAAGGCAGAATTTTAAAACCTTGAGCTTGCCTGCTCTTCAAGGAATTATACTCTTATAATCAGTAACCCTGGCAAATCTCCCCTTCTGTCTCTCTGCTGTTAACACTCTCCATACCAGAAACAAACAGGCATTTTGTCAGAGGGCTGCAGTTTGCAGGCATTTATTCCCCCAGCTCTGAAGATGAAAATGATTGCTCATTTGCACCACAGCATTCCAACATCTCTGGTGCAGGATGCAACTAAGAGCAGCCCGTTTCCACCTTGACCCAGCTCCTGTAGCACCCTGCAGAAACTCCTCAGCTGAGCTGCTCCAGCGAAGACAGGGACTAAGTCCACGGCACAGCGCACGTGCCTCGCAGAGGACATTCTGGGCTTGTCTTGTCCAAAATGCCAGGCAATAAATACTAGCACAGAGGAAACTCATCTGTACCAGGCCAATGACACTGTGAGGAGATGCCAGGGGATACCAGCCAAACCAAAGGAGGAGAAGGGAGTCTGACAGTTCCTGGACCACTCGAATTGCCAGGCACAAATCCCAGCCATGTAAGGTGACAAGACAAAGATAAGCCTCTCTCATGGGACTACCAAGAAGAAATTTTTAGATCTGCTCTCTTGATAATTTTCCCAGCAGCAACACACTGGCATTTTACAGAAGGATTTGTGTCTCAGGGCTTCCTGGCCCCAGTGCAGGCAGAACACAGCTTCCAGGTTAAATCAAATTGAAAACCAGATGTGCTTCTGACAAGGAAACCAGGTCAAGTGTAGCCACGAGGTTTCAGATCTCCTGCAGCTGTGCCAGTTACATGAAGAAAACAGTGCCACCTCCTCCTCCAGCACATTCTCTATTGCTGCACAGCAGCAGCTGCTTCCTTGGGAAAGGCAGGCAAGCAGTTTAGTTACACATTCTTAGACTCCTCCCAAAAAAACACATTTTAAATGCAAGGGAAAAAAGAAAACTTCAAAAAGTCTGAAGAGGACAAGTTTCCACGAATCCAACAAATATTCCAATGTGCTCTCTTCATGCATCTGCAGTTAAGTGCTATAGAACTACCCAAATACACAGCTAAGTACAGGTATCACAGAATCACAGAGTGGGTCAGTTTGGAAGGGATCACAGTGGGTCACTGGTCCAACCTCCCTGCCCAAGCAGGGTCTTAGAGCACATGACACACGATTACATCAGACTCTTCTTGAATATATCCAGTGAGGGAGAACCCACAACCTCTCTGGGCAGCCTGGTCCAGTGCTTGGTCACCTGCACAGTAAAGTTCTTCACGTTCAGGTAGAATTTCCTGTACATCAGTTTCTCATGTCCTATTGCTTGGCACCACCAATAAGAGCCTGGCTCCATCCTCTTGACACCCTCCCTTCAGACACTTGTAGGCATTGATGAGGTCCCCTCTCAGTCGTCTCTTCTTGAGGCTGAACAGACCCAGATCCCTCAGCCTTTCCTTGTAAGAGATGCTCTACTCCCCTCATCATCCTTGTTGTCCTCCCCTGGACCCACTCCAGGAGCTCCATGTCCTTCTTGTACTGAGGAGCCCAGAACTGGACACGGCACTCCAGATGTGGCCTCACTGGGGCTGAGTAGAGGGGCAGGATCACCTCCCTTGACCTACTGGCAATGCTCTTCCTAATGCAGTCCAGGATACCACTGGCCTTCTTGGCCACAGGGGAACACAGCTGGTTCATGGACAGCTTGTTGTCCACCGGGACCACCAGGTCCTTCTCCACAGAGCTGCTTTCCAGCAGGTCAACCCCAAGCCTGTTCTGGTGCAGGGGGTTATTCCTTCCCCTGCATATAGTCAGGTACAGCTGACATTTGACCACCTGGGAACACGAGCAGCCATTTTATTCCTCTTCCTAAGAAAGTAGTCTGCTGCCAGTTGATAGTCACAAGTTACACATGGCTGTTAAATGACATTGTGGAGATTTACCTAAAAAGAAAGCCATGGTCTGTCACCCTAGAAAAGCCAGTGCCCTCTTCCAGAAGGGCTATATGTTATACTTGTGCTGATAAAACACTAACCAAAGATCTGCTGCATATGTGATGCCTGCCTGCTTGGCTCTAAAGCACAGACTAAGCAATGAGCAGACACTGTTTGATCCATGGAGGGCCCTGCTGCTAGCAAGTATTCCCAAACTCCTGGAGAAGAGCAAACAAAGTTCTTGCTTGTTCAGTTAACACTGATCAATTACAGATAAGAAGAGAGATTATACATTACACAACTTCTTGCCACAGAGGCTGGAAAGAGATCTCTCCCCTGCCACACACACACAAACATCTTCCAAAACACATCTGGGTTCCTGTTAGGAAGCATGGTTACCATTTTTAAACGACTGCCAGAAGAGAGTCAAGCCTTCAGTGCAAGGGAGAGCATGGAAGCGCTAGTCCGAGACATGCCCGTCAACAAGGAAGGAGATTCCTCCTGCCACTCAATCCAAATTATAATAATGCATGTGCTGGGCCAGAGGGAGACAACTATGCCTAAGGAGAAGCATGACTTGGTAGTAGAGAAGAGCTCTGCTGCCTGTTCTTTTTTCTGCTTATGGATGTGATGTTAATATTAAACAGCACATTAAAAGACAGTGCTCAGAGATAGCACTTGACCCCTGCCTTTGCCTTCACAGGCAAGCACCTTCCCCAGTAGGTTCTCTCCTTCCCCAGCTACAATTTAAAAGTGGCCCAAACAGAGGTGTGATGCTTGTCAGGAGCTCGGTTTCCCCAAGAAATGAGTGTGCTTTGATCAGAACTTAGGCAGAGGAACTCTTTGCTTTGGGGTCAGGTCACACGTCCCTACTGTCCACACTGTCCACGGCTGTGCTGTGGGACTCCCATTCCGAGCAGCCCTGGGCAGGTACAAAAGCAGAATCCATCTGTTCATAGATGTCAGGGAGATTCATCACCTCCAGGGGTAAGTAGTGACTGAGCAGGGAATATACGGATTGCAGTCATGGATTTCAGCATCTAAACTCTGCTTAGAACCTACTTTAGGTATCCAAGCCCCTAAATTCAGTTTCTGGGTCACAGTTCCCTTCCAAAAGGGTCTCCTCCAAACCACACAGGAATGTTACAGCAATAAATACATTAATAATTTAAGTGTTCAGATACTGTGGTAACAGCACCTGAATAATTTCATATGCTCGAACGGGGAGAGCTCAGCTGCTTTTCTTTTTTTCTGTTTATGTTAACTTTCTTCTTTCCTGCTTTAAACTTCCACTCCTATGAGATAAGCCCTATTAAAACACTTGGCTTTTCCTCATCTTTGCTTTAAAAATACCTCCCTTTACAGAATTGTTCCATTGTCAATCTGAAGTTTACATAAAAAAAAAAAGAAAAAAAAGAAAAAAGGGGGGTGAGGGAGAAGGAATGAAAGAGATGGCTTTCTATAAAATCTTCCAGTTCATCTAGCCCATCTCAAAGCAGGTATAGGCAAGAATAGCTGTTCAGCACGCGTGTAAAATTGTTTTACTAAATGTGGAAGGAGAAGCATTGATTCAATCTCATGGACATGAGAAGTCAAAATTGCACAGAGTTGCCATTAGTGCTCTCACTGCTGTGAAATCTGAAAGGAGGAGAACGGCCACTCGTTCAGAGGCCAACATAAAGGCAATGAAGGAAGCCAAAATTACTCTTCTGAATTTCCTCTCACTGCTGCTATAATTGGGCACCCCAAGGTATTCTCTTCTCATTCACAATGGTGAGCAGTCAAACCTGCCAGTGCACGCAGAGTAGGCAGCACAAAATTGACAGCCAGGGCAAACTTTTTAATTGATTTTTCATAATATAATCAATAAAATATTTCATTATGACTCATAAAATCCTATGTGCAACATCAAAAGATGGGAAAGGTTCTGTAAGGTCTGGAGCAAGAAAAAAAAAAAAAGCCCAAAACACTAAAAAAAGAGCAAAAACAGAGATGCAGATCTGCTTACTGCTTTTTCCCAGTAAAAGCCCATACAAAATGGTTTCCTTTTCGATTCTAATCGCATCAAGTAATAGCTAGCTGCAAGGGGAAAAAACCAAAACCCACCGGCCAGAATCAACTTTCAGGTGGAGAAGTGACACCCAATCCAACAACCATGCTTCTAGTTGTCTGGGACAGCAGGAGCAACACAAAAGGATTAGCTCTCCGCATTAGAGACGTGCTGTATTGCCTTGTTCAGAAATAACAGCACAAAACACTAAACAAAAGAGCCTGCAGGCAAACTCTACCAACCTTCAGTGAACTGTCCCAAAGGTAAAGCCAACAAGTGCATCTTGCTGCTGGTTTACAGAAGGGCCCTATCCCAAACTAATCACCCATGATCTCTAATGAGCTGATGATCCTGGGGTAAAGGGTATTTTCTACTCAAATGCATTCCGTTGTCCACTGGGGGTAAGGTAATTGGAGGTGAAGATACACTAAAGGAAGAGAATTTCAGTAAGTCTATATATGCAGAAAGCAAACACTTTCACATCCTCCTTTGTCACGGTCGGTTTAAGGGCCATTCACTTAAGAGTTGGACTCGATGATCCTTGTGGGTCCCTTCCAACTCAGAATATTCTGTGATTTTTCTGTGAAAGAATGAAGCAAATCTTTAAGTCTATAGAAAGTACATGGTCAGAAATGCTACAAACTCTAGGAGCCTTCCCAGGTTTTCAGCGTGCACAGCTTGAAACCTTTTAAAGCCACCTGATTCTTGGAATATAAGCAGGTACTTCAGCTTCTTTTTAACATCTCACATTAACTATCCAACACTCAGCTGGCCACTTTGAACAGTATTTGAGTGCAGACTAACTGTGGATCAGACTACAGTAGCATCTATTTCCATACTTATTAAAACTTTTTTTTTAATTTCCCCAATTACAGATTTACAATGATAGACCTTGTTTATACAATTTTTGATTGCTCACAAAATAGTCTAGGTACACTGCAAAACCTGGGATTTAAGTAGTACAGATTCTGGAAACTGGTTTATGGAATGAACAATTTTCTCAGGGCACTGCTTACAAGGCTGAGCTCAGCCTGTGAGAGCTATTTAGGATGGTGCTGCCCTGACCTTCTTGCCCTTTCAAGACTCCAAGAAACTCTCACAACAGCTTAGTTCTCCAAAGGTTCTTCCCAAAAGGCAATTAATAACCTTTTAAAGCACTAAGATCACAGTGGATATAGGACTTGTGGGAAAGTTCAAGGCAAGACAATGCAGCCATTCTGCAGAGTGCTTCAGAGTACCCATGAAGGTAGGAGAACTTGCACAAAAGCGAGTGAACCACACTCACCCTTGCCCTATTTGTCAGCAGTACAACAACCAGGCAAACTTTGCAGAACTCCAGCCAGGTTCACCACAGTTTTTACTCCAAGATGCACACAAGCTGTACTGAACTAGAAGCACCATCTGGTAACTGCTACCAATAAAAGCAAGATAGGGACTGGGGATTTCTGAATGGATCATATGTGACAGAGGAAAGATTGGCTTGAGAGAGGAAAAAAAAGGAAAATGTTCCATCTCAACTTTCCCCTTATAGAAAAAGAAAAAAAAACACAACAGAAAAAGTGAAAATCAGCATAATCCTGCCATAATACAGAAAAGGAAGGAGTGGAAGGACAGGCAGAGAAATTGTAACTGTTTTTTGCTGTGGATGCCATTTTACAGTTGCCTGTTGCAATGCAGGAGTCAGGCCAAGACAAAGAGGATCATTTAAGCAAAGGTAATCTACTGAGTATCGGTTTCTCCTTCATACCATGGGCCTCCATGAGCAGGGACCTGAACACAAGCTGTGACCAGACAGTGCTACCTCCAGAGCACACCCCTGGGAACCAAGCAGGAGGAGGTTGGGTGGAAAGTGAATCCACAGGAATGGCACAGAAATTGATGCAGGCAACCAGAACACAGTTTTCAGAGCTGGCACCACATGCAGCATGGGAGTACCAAGACATCAACAATGACTGCAAAAAATCTCAGTTTTCTTCAGGGTCGCATGAGTTTCTGCAGCTTCCAACTTCCCCTAGGGATTTGAAGATTTGCTTCTCTGCATCCATCTTCAGGTGCTGAAGAGATCTATCTGCCCAACATGTTAGAAACAGATTTCTTCTAATAGAGAAGATAACCAGGGTCTTTAGTCAGCACCATTACTCAGACTTTTACGCATCAGTTACAAGACCTCTTCTATCTACTAAGAAATCATGCTTTCCTCATCCCTCAGTAGTCTCAGACCTTCAAACCTCAGTGTATGCTGATTGGAACTTCACAGGAGCTATAGCACCCTTTCAGAGCTCTCCCCTCTTCTGTCAGGTTCACTACCAAGACTCAACACATCAGCTGGCAAAGAAACTTTAAGAGGAAATACAAAAAGCCATTCTGAGAATTATTAGGTGATTTCTACTTGTCTTTATGTTATTTCTGTTCATAGAGGGTTATTTTAATAAACTGTATGCTTGTGCACTGCCCTCCGTCAGTCAAAAACCAAAGAAACCCAAAAAAACCTGCTTATGCCTTCATGATACTTTCCTGTTTATTACTATGACCATCCACACTAATTCCAAAAAATTAACAAAAACCTTCAACAGAAGCTCACACAGGATCCTGGAAGGGAACATCATGCCATGTTCTGCAGCCACTGAAATGCCAATCTCTTGGTGCTTGTAGCTCAAAGTGTTTCCAAAAGATCAGAAATTATACCTACAGGTGTTCTTTATTCCCCTCCTCTTTTTTTTTTCAATCCTCTCTACCTCCGTTCATAGCAACTCAACTGTCTACCATGCCTACAGAAACCAGTATTATAAAAAAATAGTAGTAACTCGTAAGAATATTAATAGAAAAGCTTTTCTCACAAAGTGGCAAGGAACAGGATGTAAATCAAGATGCTATATGACTCAAAATTCACTGATATGCATTGTGACCCTTTCACGTCTTTCATTTTAAGAGAAGCAAAATATATGAATTAAAGCCCCTCACTTTGGATACTTTGAAAGGGAACTCAGTGAACAACAATCTCTTCAAGTGCTCTCACATGGGAGCCACACCCAAAGCAGGGGGTCATTTTTTATTAAGGCACCTTGAAAATAAGAAAGGAAAAATGGAGCTGGGGATGACTAATTCCCTTAGGCTGGAAGATGGCATGATGACTGCACAGCTAATAAAAATAAATTTTATGCAGAAAATCTGGGGGGAAAAGTAATACACTGTAAGGTAACAAGCAAACAAGAGGTAAGGAAACCCCAGGAGTGAATGCCAGAACTTCCACACACATTAGAAGCAAGTCAGTCTCACTCTTTTTCGAAGTCACACCTGCATTTCTGTAGCCAAAACAGACATCTTGTAAAATGGTCTGACTCATTCTGGATACAGGCAGCATACAAGCTTATTTATTTGGTTGGTAAACCATCAGTAAGTTGTGTAAACAGGTTAAGATCATCTTGTTCCTTCACCTGCTCTGTGCCAGCCTTACTCCTGCTGGGCTTGTCCCCATCGGATCGGGGACATACCATTGCTAATGAGCACTCCCCGAAGCCTCCACCCTGCACAACTGGGAACTGTGTCTCTGTTTGAATAGTTGCATTCCTAACACAGTTTGCTCCTTATCAGCTGGAGGGAGGGGTTTCACGCTGCTAAGTAAATGCTTACCAGCTCCACAGGAAGAGAGTGTAAGCTGTGATTTCTTCTGTAATGCACAGAAAGCATTAGCAACATGAGTAAACAGAGAGAAAGGTCAGTAACAGCCAATTAATAAGCCGATTCCTGCTTCTTAGTGGGAACGCAGTCTCTTAAAGTTAGTAAAAATCTAGCTGAAGCCTGAAACTTTTACGGATGCAGGCAGTGCTGTTTGCTTACTATCTCAAATTTCTGTTTGCTAACCCAGGATTAAACAGTATCATTCCTCTTGACAGGTGGTTTTACCTGTTTTCTTAGGCCCCAAGACACTGACTTAACTTGGACATACAAGCTCTTGTGCTCAATCACATATTTCCTTCCAAAATGTGTTACTTATTACACTAACAAAAGTCTTACCAATGCTTTATTAAAAAAATCAGACAATTGTTAGCTGTAAGAGCATTTAATCACAGCCTGAAAATGGTTCAGTGAAGGAGCAGACTTGTCCAAACGTCACGAAACTTTTCTTTTTCCACCAAAAACCCAACAAGGTTCACACACCTTTTACTGTCTCACAGTGCTTCACAATAACTTTAATCAGAGCCTCACACACCCTCCCTTGCTTCATCAACGTAACAGATGACAAAGCTCACATCACGGCTCATCTCTGGGTTTGCTTATGGAACACCTCCAGGCAAGAAGGCCGGGACAGTATTACAGACACCTTGTCCTCCCCCAGGGTCATTTTATCACATGTGGAACACAGAAAAAATGTGGACAGTTACACCACAGCACAACACAGCAGCATAACGCAGAGTGGTTTTATCATTTCCCAACTGGGTTATGTTTTTACTTAATAATTTTTTAATTTACTTTTTTAGAAGTTATACAGTAAAAACAAGGGGGTGGGGGGGAAATCAAACACCCCGTCAGTTGCCAGGTACTTTATGTCAAAGTACTTTCATATGTTTCAATGTTTTCTTTCCTGACAGTGCTGAGGGCTAACAGCAAGGAATTCAGCCCACAGAGGGACTCAAGCAGCTCCACAGGCAGCACTCCTCGAGTGGAGCTTGGGACTGTGTTAACAGAATCACTGAGCTTACGCAAAGTCCAAAGACAATCAGGTTCCTCAGAAGGAGATGCAGGGGCATACAAGTGGCACAGCCCAGGATTCCTGGCAGAAGCTTCTACAGCCTCCCTGGGACCTTCAGGCATTTACTAAGAAGCAGCATCATTGGTCCACAATGCACATCCTCTGCTTAAAAGAAAACACCTCTAGTCCTACTTTAAGAGGAGGAGTCATTGCCTTCAGACCACAACTAGCGTGGCATTTAGCTGAGATGCAGTAGATTATGCCTTAAACCCCCTCTGTTCTGGAAGGGATTCAAATTTATAATTCTTAGTTCCCAAGAAAGCATCTTAACACTTAAGCCAACAGTATCCCAGAGCCTGAGCTTTCTTCTCTCTCCCAGCAGCTGCTCATGCATTTATCATTATATGGAGAAGAGCATGAAACACTAGAGCCTCCCTCTTCACTTGAGATACAGGCACTCAGACTGTAAGTCTCTGAGGTTGCAAGATTAATTCAAAAGGTTGTATGAAGGCTGCTCCCACTGAACAACTACCCATTTGCACCTCACTGGAGAACTCCACTGCGATGCACTAGGTGAGGACTCCAAGCCCTGAGCCCAAAGAATGAGTTGCACTTACTGCCTCACATTATCACAATCTGCTTTCTCCTTCTGTTAAGCTTTGCATTTCAGCCACAGCTGCCCTTTCATGAAGGGAATTATTCTTCCACTGTACCAGAGCAATGATACCCAAGATTACTGTAAAAGAACAACAGTTCTGCTAAATCTTGTTGGTCCAGTTGCACTACAAAGAAAAATAACTTGTACTCTAAGGTGAAAACATGGTGGGAGGGCCAAGAGGCAATAAAAAGGACAGTTCTGAGTGATCTCCAACACACACTTGAACTCCTTCAAAGTTTAAGCTTCAGAATTTCTTGCCAGTTACATTGCTCAGTGCTTTCCAGACTTTCTAGTAGTAGGTACTAAACCAAACTCACCTCCTTACCTTGTTTTCCCCCAAAGGCTGCTATGATCTACCTTGAAAAGAGTCCTCCCTTCCTTTCCTTTTGTTTTGTAACCTCACTTCAGAGGCAGCCAGTGAACCCTGGGAAGGCAAAACCATCTCCTCACTCCTGGAAAGCAGCCCCCACCCCAGTGCTGGACTAGCCCCAGTCACACCCACTCTGCCCAGCTGCAAACACTCTCAACCAGCCCAAGCCAACAGAGAGCAGGTGAACACATTACTAAATAGCTATAGTATTGTGTCGAAACCAGAGCAGTTTCACCTGGATGCTTTCCTCTGCAACACTGACTGTCATTTTCACCTATAAACTGAAATGCCTATAAACTGTGCCCTTGACTGATTCTGTCTCATAGGTGTGCCAATTTATCTTTAAAAAAGTGGAAATGACAGAACCTGTTTTTTGCATTCCTACCAGTTAATTGAATTTAATTGGGTGGGGAGGAAGGGAAATCTCTCTGCACTGGTTTGGTTACTTTCTGTGTAATGCTGTAATTCAGCTTTTCCCTGACACTACAGAACCCAGCCATCTCTTGCTTAACAGCAAACTCTCATTCAGGGAGTCCAGACGGTTTCTGTGGCTCCACAGCAGTCTGTCTGAGACTGCTGTCTGGGGCACAGAAGCATAATTATTATAATTATGAAAGAGAAAAGATAATAGATACAGAAGTTCTTTTCCCTAATCAGCTCTAGGTCAAAGCTTTACCTACAGCTAACAACGAAATAATCTATTAATGAGCCCACATCAGGAACCAGCATAGTCACAGCAGTGCAAACAGAGAAAGTCATAATTTGCAACAAATGGGTTAGAGCTACATTTAAAAACAATAGCAGTCTTAGGTTTATTTAACTAAAGACATTATTATCTTTAAACTATAACTGCCTCAGTGCTTGGTCTTAGCTTAGAAAGAGAGAAGGCATCCATCCAAAGCAAGGAATGCAACACACTGAAATTTCAGAGTTAAGGCTACCAGAGTAAGTGCTGAAAGTCCAGATCCACCAATGCATTATACAAGGCATTTGGAAAGGTACTTTTTTCTTATTTCTACTGCTACGCATGCTGCTTATTCAAGAGAAAGATGCCATCCATTCCTGAATGATGCTAATGCACAGATCACCAGGACTCAGGGTGTTAGACCATCCCAGAGAGCTTCGAGCTTTCTAGAGAAACTGGACCTTTTTTTTCTTGTACAACTATTTTATTATGTACTTTATATACAAATGGAAGACTAAGAAATTGATTGTTAGATCCACACAAATACAAGTGCATGTTTTGCTTATGCTACAGCTGGATTTTTGTAGTAACAGCTGGTAGACATCCCACCAGCAGCAGAAGTGCAACAGGATGCAGGGAGCTGACTGTCAGCACTGTCAAGATGCACATGTTAGAAGTACTCCTTGCTATGCCTCTGCTATTGCTGTGACTGATAAGCTTTTCAGGGTAGCAGGCTGGAAGTAAGGCTGCTTTTCGTTTTTTTCTTCCAGGAAAGAAACCATTGCACAGACACAAATCACGACGGACAGGTGCTCTGCCAGCAGCCTGCGGTGCAGGTGGGACACAGAGTCTGGCTTTATGTTAGCTCCTCTAATTCTGTTTCAACTGTCATAATTGTGTAGTTATTGGGGGGGTTAATGTATATTTAATATAGAGCCTGCTGGAAGGAGGGTTTGGGAAGAAAGCAGTGCCAAATGCTACTTTTCCTCTGTACAAGCACATACATCCAGGGTATTGTGGTGTTAATGTCCCCTAAGGAACAAGCTATTAATCTATTTGTGGACCTAGGTTTTTGGCACAGCAGGGCTACACAAAAGGACATGAACTGCTGTAGTCTCTAGATTTTGCAGCAAAAGCAACAGTTGTGATTTCGGCAAGTAGGTTCCCCGTGCAACGCGCAGGAAAGGGCTTGATGCTCCAGAGCACAATCCATGCAAACTGCTCACTGCACCATAAGCTGGTTCAACCAGCACCAGGGAGCACCGGAGAGGAAGGAGCTCCTTAAACTCACCTCTTCAGAGGGCTTAGGCTCTTCATGCAGGGCAAGAGGAGGCCCTTCTTTTCATCTGCAGTTCAGCACATTTTGCTCTGCCCTGCCTACCTCTTTGCTCTCATGAGGAAGGGCAACATCCTTAACACACGGCGTGACCAGAGGAAGCAGCAGTTTCCTTGCCCTTCCTTAGCGGTTAGAGCACTCGCTCAGGATGTGGGAATAAAACACAGTTCCGCGTCTACTTGCTGGAACTCAGATCCATCTGTTCAGTTTCGCAAGGGCTGAATTTCCTCAGAAATTGGGGAACTGAACACCATGAGCTATTGTGTAAAAAGATCGCTCTGGAAGCTGCTTGGATCGAGTACTGCAGGGAGAGCAGTCTGTCTATGGCTCAGGTGAGACAGACGTGCCACGCCACTTAGCCCCGAAGAAAACAAAGGTGTTTCTGAGAATGGCAATAGCAGGATTGTCCAAGTCCAAGGATTTATGTACAAAAACTTAGGATCTTATAGTTTCCAAGTTTAGATGATCACAGCTGGCTGCAACAGGAGCTGTACTAGTTCCTCCTTCAGATCAGTGCCTGCAACACCCGTGCTCCAGATCAGAGGCAGGAGAGACGGCATCTCTTGTCTACGATAATCAGACCCACCAGAAGAGTCCAAGCACAGTGCTTCCCAACAACTGAGAAATAAATAAATCCTAGGACTATCTGCCCTATCAGAAAATTAAACAAACAATATCCAAGGCCATGCTTGCTTCCCTGTTACTTACTAAAATCTCCCAACAAAAAATGAAGCTAAAACTCTGTACATCTGCTATTTTGATTTGCCCATTTTCTCCCACTTCGTTGACTTGCTGAAACATGTGAGAGCACACACATGGTACAATTTTAGTGTTTTGCTTTCTATCCTTCCTGGGATAATGCCCTATGTTTTATGCCTGACCAGCAATCCAGGATTGCAACCTGAGAAACACTGATGGTTCTTCAGATACTATAATACTTTTCTAAAAAGATTATTTCATTTCTGAAGGTAATGGGGAACAGCTATCCAAAGCCAGGCAAGGCAGTACTCCTTGTCTTGTATTAAGAAAAGTCTGACAACCTCATGTCAAAGACAGAGGTCACAGCTGTTTTGTTTGTGATCACAGTTAAGAGTTCAGAGACAAATAAGGAAAGCAGTCACCGTAACAGAATTGTTAGGTTCAGTTGCAGGAATGGGAGAACTAGCTTACACTCTAAACAGGATAAACCAGCTCATACTGGTTTACATAAAACACCCTAAATAACAATGCCAACACAGTGTGTCAAATCGCTGAACCAACAGACCACGAGATCAAGTTGCTGTTGGATAATCAACAAGTCCTCTGAGACAGACTGTGCTTATCTTCAAAGAACTGGTATTCACCTACTGATTCTTTAAGGTGTCTCATGTTCTTACACTCCATTTTTCTTTATAAAAACTTAGAATGCCAGAAATATGGTAAAGTATAAGCATACTATGGAGAATATCTAATCTTCTCTGTTCAAATGCACCTTTTTGGCTACAGCTATCACACAACCCTCAACATACAGGATGGTGCTAAGCACTATGCTCCTTCAAAGTCCCCATTACATGACCCTGCACTTCTCATATTATCTTCCAGACTCCCACCCAGCTGAAGTGGCCTTGGCTGATGTACATGTAGAAACATCATCCAGAAATTGCTTTGTATTGCTGCATACTGAATTTAAACCTACCTGCAGTGCACTGGGTTTCTGGTCTGTCTGGCTCTGGCAACTCTGCCTCAGTATGTCCCTGTGCTTTTATTTCTGCAACACAGCAACAATTCAATCACTGTACAATTCTCAAATATGATTCTAGAAATCTGACATAACAAAAGTCCATTTTTATTTGTCCCAGCAATTACAAATCACAGCTGCCTGCTTCTCAGCTTCTGGGGTGCTTTGCTTGTTCCTGATGTTTTGGTGCTTTTCAGGGATAAGATTCTGTTTTGATTTGAAAACAGGAGAAAAGAAGGGAAAGTAACTGTTAACCTTAAAAATCTGTGAACACGAAGGCTATGTGTTCTTTTTCAAGTAATGCATGTTATTTCCTGCCCTTTTATTTGTGATTGCAATTATTCTTATGTTGATATTGTAGGAGTCATAAGGCAATCTGCTTGCTTTTAACTATGTTGACCATGCAAAGCAGATTTTAATCTAAACAATAAGCAGATTCAAGCCAGAAATAAACATGTTGGTGTCCAAGTAAAGGAAGCCTACAGGATGTTCTCGGAGCAAGATTTTTCAGGATTGGTTCCACTGATATTTCTAAAGTGAATTAAACAGTCCTTTTATTGACACTAACAATAGAAAGCACAGTAATTCCAATCTTGATTTCCATTTCTTAACATTTATACAGGCTACCATTTTTTTTGCTTTTTTGCCTTTTTTTTTTTAAGTGATTACACAGCATAGATGTAGTTAAACCAAATCCAAAATGCATCTGCCCGCACTTTTGTCAGTGCTGCATTTCCCCTGACCTATTTACTAAGGAAAAAATTACACTGCAGATTTATGGGGTCTGAAAAAAGCCATTAGTGAGAATTTGATTTGCATAATTAAAGTATCACAGTTGAAAGTAAATGTTATTTATTATCAGAAAAAAAGGAACAATGTTGAAGTGGTGTTATTAGGTGGTCACTTGCATTGCAACAGGGAGAAACGTCAAAAGCATTTAGCATTTTGAAAAAAGGAAAAGTATCTTCAAAGTAGGTCACTTCCAAACACCTAATTCATTCCTAACAACAATTCACTGTAGGTCCCATAATTTATGAATCCCAAGGATGCACTTAAACATCTGCAATTTCATTATTTTGCATTTCATACCATTAGCTTAACATTTTGACGAATCATTGTGCAGGTAACAAGTCGAGAAGTTGAAGATTACAGTTGCAGGAGAAGCAATGAACCCAGCTGTTCAGCATGATCAAGAAAGGATTATTTCCAATGACAGGTCATAGTAGAGGATTTTCTTGCTGTTGTTTAATACCTGTAACAGCTGAAAAAACAGCTGCTTGGTTTGAACATTTCAAAATTCTTCAATGTTTTCAGGGGTTTTGTTTTTAGGGGGTTTTCTTGTGTTTTGGGGAGGTTTGTTTGGTGTGGTTCTTTCAAGAAAGAAGAAAAAAACCTGCAGAGCTCATAATCAACTTGTTTGAGATCTTTCAATTTCATAGAATCCCCCTCCTCTTTTACCAAAGCATAATAGCCTTTCATGAAAACTAGCAGGGTAGGCATACCATAACAGCCTCATGAAAGAACCAGCACTGTTTTAAATACATTCAACATAAGGTCATGAAGTCTTGGAGCATTTCCAGAATGGCAGAGAAATATTATGCAGCCTCTCACTCCTGCCCTTCCATAGAAGCGGCCATGGCTGCTGGTAGGGCAGCATCCCTTGAGGATATCCTTTGCCTCACAGGACTTGCCTTTAGCCAGGGTCTGACCCCCTTCTTCCAGTTTCCTCTCTCCTTGTAACTACCAGAGGTGATGTCTCAACTATTCCGTGACTTTCAGATTCACACACTTTCTCCAAGAATTGCTCCATCACGACATCCAGCCATACACGCCTCTTCCATCCTTTTCTGATGCATCCCATGAGGCAAAAGGATTACAGCAACAATGTCTGCTTTTCCCTCCTCTACCTGCATTCTGCATTTAGTGTTGGACTGAGTTTAGAGAATGCAAACAGCATGTCCAATTCAGCAGTTCTCAAATAATCAGACAAGGAATACCACTACAGACTTCCTGCACCTTACTGATAGCAACTCCTTTTAGAGTTCAGCACTTGTGGCACTGTAGTTTCAAACAGGCTAATTTCACTGGCTTTCCTTCATCTAGGTCAGGATTTCCCAAGCCGTGGTTTCCACACCATGCACGATGTGCAAAGCCAGTTTGAAGAGATATGTCCTAAAACCAGACCCGCCCACAGTTGTTTCTCTGGAGGAAATGGGGACGGTAAACACTGCCCATGCAGCTGAATGCTTCCTCCTGTGCCTGCCAGCAGCCCCAGGCCTGCCACCACATCTCTTTGTGTGATAAAAGTCAATGCAGAAGGTGGAAATTAGCAATCTTCGAGCACTTACTCATCTGCACAAGAATTCTTTTGCTGCTTTGCCCTCTCAGCCTGGGTTTTCACAGAATCAGGCTCTGTGCACAAAGGTATCTGTTTCACCATTCACTAATTTCACTTCCCAGCATGAAGTACAGCACCAGAGACTCTCCTGTGCCACATGACAGTGGGTCCCAGCAGTCTCTCTGCCTTCCCTTTCCCTGACTTGTCCTGAAGTAACCAACAACTATTTAGTGAGGATGTGGATAATGTGACTGTGCAGCCATGCAGCTGTGCGGAGTCATCTGACTGCCATGTGGCACTAATTTGGAAGCTAATCTGGATGAAGCTGTCATTTCCCTCATCTTACCTTCCTTCTTTCCATTTCTCATGGAAGTCTCATAGAGATTCAAATGGCATTTTTCCATTCAGAGTATTGCAGCATTTGCCACAATCTCATTCCAACATCAAGAAAGCAAACTTCAGGACATTCAACCAAGTTTTGCAGGTGGGGGGGGGGAAAGAAAAAGCAATGACAGTAACTCCCATCTCCATGCACACTTCCATAGGAAGCAGCATGCTTCCAGGAAAGCAGTCCTCTGAGTTGACACACTACACCACTTCCCCTTTCCTGTCCTGATCCCTGTGTAAGCAGCGAGGGGGAGAACCTCTGTGGTTACTGCCTTGGCCCCTTCTGCCAGGCAAGCAAGAGCGAGGAAAGTAGGAAAGAGGACTGCCCGGGCAGCAGCGGCTTAGCTACCCCTGCTGATGGCAGGCAGAAGTGCGGGACGCCAGCTCTGCCCTCTGCTCGGGTC
Source organism: Manacus vitellinus (assembly GCF_001715985.3). Taxonomy (NCBI): domain Eukaryota; kingdom Metazoa; phylum Chordata; class Aves; order Passeriformes; family Pipridae; genus Manacus; species Manacus vitellinus. The sequence goes on along the minus strand of NW_021938789.1, from coordinate 43,609,615 downwards.
TTGGCCAAGCTCAGGGCGAGCCCAGGGAAGCGGCTGCCATTCCTCACTGCTCAAGACCAAGCTGGTAGGTGTTTAACAAGAGTCACCCAAAGGTCACTAAATGATTCAGTCTGCAATAAAACTTGAAAGTCGTGATGCTGTAAATCTGCCACTTGCTGTATCCACTAAATCATGTATAGAAATCAACATCTGTAATGCGTCTTCAGTTTCACAAAGCATGACCACATTTTAAATTTGGGACCTGGAATGCAAGAGACAATTTCACACCTACTTCAAGAGGGAAAATTAACTGAGGCTGAAGCTCACTGTTTGTTTTGGATAATGTTTTCATTTTAACTTAATCTTTCCGCAGCTCCCTCCCCCCCAACATATTTCCTTAAGGCCTGAGCTTCTTTTCATTTGCCTGCACCTCTTCAACCAATTTCCACATGTCACTACTTTAAGGAAATAAAGCATTGTCTCGATACAAGGAATTGGGAAAACTCACTGAATACAGGGGGAAATAAACATCTAAAAAAATTGGAAAACCATGGTAAATGCATGACCAAAAGTTTCTGCAAACATTGAAGTACTTTTTCAGTTTCTCCCAACATTTCCAACTACTGTTTTTCCTCTTGGGTCAGTGCTTGCATCATACAGGATCTTTTCTTGAGAAGACACCATAACTAGGAAAGTACCACAAGATTGCTTGAGAGCTGGATGGTTTTAAGCAGTGAATTAATCAACTGTTCCCCCTAAGAATATTCGCCTTTCAGAAGTGGTTGGGACCTAAAGTAACTGGGGAGGTTGAGGATACCACCTCCCTAACCCCTCACCACAGTCTCCTCATGTTCTCAGAATGAGAAACAAGCTGCTGTGGTCAGTGTGTGTCACAGGGTTTCGCAAATAATACAGAAAAACTGATAGGCTCTGAGAAACAAACCAGGGAAAGAGAGACCTCTTTCATTCATTCATGCTCACAAATATAAAATCAGAGCAGTAACACACAAGGTGGGAAAAAATATCCCTCACAATCTATTTGTTTCCTTCAACTCCACAGTTGTCCTAGAACCCTGATCTCTCTCACGTTTTCATCAGTATCACCTCCATAGTGCATATCAACTCCTCTCACCTGAAACACCCAGATAACTCCAGTTCCAACACTCTTCCTACAAATCTGTGCTCTACAAAAATGAGTGCACAAGCCCTCACCCTGCCTGAACACTCACTGTCCCTGGCCCCAGAAACATAAGCTCAGCAAGGAGAAAACAGTCTAGAGCTCTATTGCTGTCTAATCCACATGGCAGATCAAATTTTCCTTTGTGCAAGTTCCTCAGCTTTTCATTCTCCACTGTGCATCCCTTCTGCTGCCTTCTTGTCTCAACAAAAAATGTCAAAATGCCTCTAAAAGCAGACATATTTCACACAAGATACACATGGGATGCCAAAGGTCCATCTTCTGCTGGAATCACTTGTGGCTTGATCATACTATGATGTTAAGTTCCTGTCAGCCCTCTCCCAGAACATCTGAAATGGACCTAACTAGAATTAACAACTTCAGAATGGGAAAAGAAAGGGGGTGGAGGGGGGGAAGAAGGAAAAAAAAATGACCAAGTGTTTGCCAATAAACCAACCATAAAAGTTCCGTTGAACTTCTCCTTTCTGTGCTTCTCAGATAGTTCTCTTTTTCAGATGGAAAGGGGAACTGTAAAAAGAAAGACTTTTCTGATCCTCTTTCCAAACTGGCATTTTGGTCATCCAGGGTTTGAGGGTGTTGTTAGTGGGTTGGTTTTTGGTGTTTTTTTGAAGGCTGAGTGCTTATTCAAATTCTGCATTTCATGGTCACATCATCCTACCACTAGCAGTGACTCCACTGGGTAACACCCTGTTCCTTAACGTTTAAAAAAACGTACAGAGCTTTTACTCCTGCATTGCAGTCCCAGTTCTGACAGGATCTATGAACAGACCATTTCCCCCTGCTGCAACAGAGCAGAAGAGATGTCCATCACTAACTGTTCACACCATGCCTTGCTCAGAGTTACCACTTCCTCAAATCTGCTGATTTGTTTAGTCTAGTTATCCCTCTGTTGGCCGTTTCTGTCAAAATGCCCTTGCTTCAGTTATACAATCCAAAAACTGTAAATCTCTGAAAGCCTGATCTGAGAGGTGGAAAGCTCATGAGACATTTGCTGCAGTTAGATATTGTGCATCCACAGCCTTTTGGGGACAGTCTACTCAACTGCCTCAATCTTACCCATAAAATCTCTCTTCCAGAACTACTGCTTAATTTAACATAGCTAAATTGTGCATGGTCAAAAGAAAGACATGCAACATTTTCTAATCCCCTGACAAGAGGGAGGATGGAATAAAATTCTGCATATACTTACCTTCCTATCCCTCCTTCTCAAGAGCTTCAGGTTCAAGCAGAATACCTCTTGGCATTCCCCCTCTACCCTGCTGCACTAGGGCTTAAAATAGTAATTAGAGCACAACTTCCAAAAAGGGTAGATCTGCCTCAGCCTGTTTGAAAAGTGAAAGAGAAAAAAAAGCAAGATATCACAGCTATTTTTTGCTGGTAACACTGTAATCCAGTGAATAAAGTTGCAATTGAGTTTAACTTGGCTCCATGTCCTTTAATGTAAATATTCTGCTGCTGGCATTAAACATGTTAACATTTGAGCATATGGTCCAAACACCACACTTTTACTGAAGCAAACATCATCAGCTTGAATAAAAACCTAAATACACAGACTCCTACAACAGAATTTCTTATTAAACTGCTAAAAAATATAGTTAATTATCTGGACTGTATGAATAGTTCAACTTAGATGGCTACAGTCCCATCATCCAAATTATTTTCAGTCACCCTGCCAAAGGAATTGCCTCTAGTTTATACTTTCATCAACATGCAAGATTGAAAGTAAGAAGAAAGACAGGACCACAGTAGGCCTGTGTTATGTGCAGAAGTTTCATGTAATAAAAGATTTTAACCTCCTACCCCTGCCACCAGGTGTGAGGTGAGAGTTCTGTGTCAGTGATGTAGGAGTGTTTTACAGTAACACAGGGTAGATCAGCAATCCCCAAACACCAGCTCAAAGGGTTTGCAGAAGCAATTCCAGTGGTGCTACTTAACCCCTGGAAGGCAGCAGCACTTCACAGTTTGGTTCCGTGTCAGAGAAGTACATGTTGGTTGGTGTTGTTCATGAATGCTCTAGGATTCAGCTGACAAAAGGACACAAGAGGGTTTAGTTCCAGGGAAAAGTACTTCCTCAAGGTGAGTTGCACTTTTATGTCCTTTGGAAACACAAGGCTTGTTTTTCTGCACCTCAGCAACATGTGGTACGTAGATGAGCAAGACTTGAAGATACAACAGCATGGATTTAAGGTCCCAATATCCTACATTTTTACTATTTAGGGCATGCTAATTTAACACTTAAACTTGAGTCCTGCTTCCATGGCTGTGTTACAAGCAGCCACTCTCCTCCACATAACACATAACTGTCAAAACAACAGCACCATGACACAGTAGCACAGAAGTTGATGGGTAAGGTAAGTCTCTGGAGTTCTCCTCCTTCACATCCCAGCCACTGCCCCTCAGTAACCCACTAATGTTCACTGCTCCTCAAGGTCTCTCAATGGCAGAACAGGAATAGCATTTAATTTTTCTCCCATATCTGATCTTTTTTTAATACTTAAAATGTTAGCTCTTTGAGGTGCTATATATATTTTGATGTACCTACTACAATGCCCTCTGATCGTGATTATAAGTTCTCATAGATGCAGAAAATGGTTATGGCTGCAAAATTAGGTTTTTTCATTATTCATATTCTAGAAAATAGTATCTTTAAAATCAGAAAAAATAGCTTCCTAGTTTTGTTATACAGAATAGGTATTTAATTTTTATGTATACTCTGTGTCATCTGATGGGTCAGAAGACTTCAGTGCAACATGGTTTTGAAATGAATAATTTAAAAATAGAAATTTTTAAATAGGAAAATTTATAATTTAAAAATTCAGAAAGCAAACTCCAATTATTACAGAAGAGAACTGGGAATGAGTCAGCTACATCTATTCACTATACAACTAATCACAAGCTTATATTTAGAAAGGGATTAGGCTTTTAAGTTAATATGATAAAAAAACCCTGAAGTTTTTAGGAGCTGGTGTGCATATGTTCACTAACTGCTACAGTTTGCTTGGTCCCTTCTTGGTAAAGGGCATATCTCCCCATATCTATTTCTCTCCCTTCTCCGAAAAAATTTCTTTTACATGAGATCACTAGATCACATGTTCAGTGAAAAATATCACATGCTGTGCAACTTGCATACATTATACTTTCAGGCAGACCATAAGCACATTGGTATGATTCAGAGTAGCTATACTATATATATAACAAAGAGCTTGTATGTCACAGAAACATCATTATGATATTTTCAAGAATTGTGTCACTTCTTCCAAGAAGTATGAATTGAAGAGAGACATCTAAGGCTAATTTGCATTTCAGTTGAAGGTCTCTCCAACCATTCCAGCTCAAGATAGAGTGCTAAGTGAATCAGAGAGCGACATTTACAAAGCAGATTATCAAAATCAGGGAGGAACACCTTTACAGGCTTTGTAGATAACAGACAAAGATGTTCCAATGACACTTAGGTCCACAGAAACACAAATCTCAAATTTCTTTTTGAATTAGGACAGGAGATGCCATTTTCTTTCCCACATTTGTGTCTCCTTGTTCTCTCTTCTTGCTCTCCCAGTTGTATGACTAGCTACAACTTTCTTTTCATATGCACTTCACAATAGCTCTTACCCTGACTCTTTTCTCTTCCAGGATTTCCCTTCCACATACATAGAGCTATAGAAACGTTTTTTGACAGAATTCCAAAACTCCCATTGTCTGAACACTTTGAAGCTTTGTGCTGCCAACCTACAGGGTCAGAGAGACATCAGTCAGTAATAAGACTTCCTTGACCTTTAAAGTTTTTAAGCCACTAATGCCCACAACATTACTGTAACATAAACAGATACTATCCCTACTTATAGACACAAAAAGGGAGAGAGGTTAGTCTGGTTTGTCAGTCAGAAAACTGCCCAAGTAAAGAGCTAGGAATTCCTAAACTCTCTGTTCCCAAATTGTCACAGGCAAGGAATAAATAATCTAGTTAAATCAAGGCAATAATGAGACAAGAAGTAAATTTCAGTGAACAGCTGTCAGGGGAATTTTGTCCTCACCTGACTGTGCCTTCCCTCTCATCTCAGCTCTCCATGGAGAGCAGGCTGCCAAATGCCACTCAGCTAGACGTGATTTTTTTACTACATAGTAGGTTTCTGAATAGCAGGATATTTTCACTTTGACTCTTAAACCAGCTTTGTTCCCAGGCCTCCTATGATTTACAGTTAAAATGTTCAGAACTCCCAGGTGGTCACGAGTTACACTTTTAAACTGGCTTTTCTGCACTCCAAAACCACCATGAATAGGTCCATTAGGGGACTTTAAGGCCTGCTTAAGAATTGAGTCTAGTCTCCCAAAGAACTCACAAGGACAAAGATGCCAATTTACACCTTGAACTTTCACCACCACTGATGCTCTTTTCACTCCTAAGATAATTACCCCATCAAACAACCTTGGCAGATCAGTCTGACTGGAAAAGCCTGAGTCTTCAGTCAATCCTTCAGAAAGCCTGTTAGTATAGCTAACCTCATTGTAAACAAAGCTGGATGTATCCTATGTTTTTCTCCCCTCTTCAGTGCTGGGACAAGTCTTTGTTAGAAATCAGACCACTGATAAAAGAAACTTTTCTACTCCTGCCCAAGGCCACAAGATACCCTAAGGAGAAGCAGAATTTAAAGTTAATTCTTTGTATTCCAACCCAAGGCTTTTGACACCAGATGGATGTTTACTCTTTAGCATACTTAAAATGTGAAATACAAAATGCTTAAGAAAATCCCCAAACCTGTAGTTGGTATAATAGCAGCAGGCAGCAGTCAGTCATAGACAAATCAGTTTCCTAACATTCCAATATCCCTATCCTGATATACACATCAATAAATGAGCATAAAGCCAATAAAAGCTATGAAGTGCAACCATTTCAGTAACTACACTTACTCTCTTCATCCCAAAAGAGAAGTTTATAGGACCATACACTGATCTATTAGAACTGAACACTGCACACCAAACCAGATCTTCAGGTCTGAAAAAAAACCCCTAATTTCCAGGCAAGTATTAATACATACACAGAAGCAAACCACAAGGCGTGCAACTGAACACATAAATTTGCACATGTGTGGTAACACTTGGGTAATGCAAGTATTATTCTTCCAAAGATAATGAACAAAAAAGTTAGAATTAAATTTGGTGACATCTGTGAAGAATCTACAAACTTTATGGGAAAAAGCTGATGGGCAGCAGTGTTCTGGCACATAAGACATATTCTTCATGAAATTATTTTTGGCTTCTGCATTTTCCCTTACAAAACGAAACCTTTTTTTGATCCTTGCAAGTAGACCAAATCATCAACAAAAATCTTTCTTTTGACTCAGCATACTGAATCACTGACAAGACTGAATCATTTTTAACTTAGCAGATCGAGAATGAAAATAAAAAGAAAACCATGCAGCACTACCTGAATTCTGCCTATAGCAGCAGAACACTTAAAAACTTCTGCTACAAGAATTAGCAAAGAGTTAATTAGCCAAAGGTGACAAATAATCACAAAGTGACAATCTACTGCAGTGAGCTTGGCTTTTTTCAGTCTGCCATCTAGCCCCCATCTGTAGTTTCAGGAAGAGAGTACTTGCTGCACAGAACAGTAACAGTAAGCTGTGAGAAATCATCAACTGTGTGTGGATCAGTCGTCAGCACTGCTGAGCACTCACGTCATCTCTGCATAACCCAAGAGACTCTCAGAAAGTCAACTTAACAATAAATGCAATTGCTGCTTTCCATTATTTTCCCTCACTCAAAAGACCAAAGATTAAAGTACTATTTCTGAGCACTTCTGGGATGCAATTTCAACTTTTGTATGGTAGGTAAGTGTTCTTCTTCCTTGGCAAATGCATCCTATTGACCTCTCCAGTCACATGTAATCAGCATTATTACGTGTTGCTCTAACATTTAGGCATAACTGTTTTAAAGCATTTCAGTCACTCCTCTTTAGTTTTCTATTCATTACTTTTATTCACCTGACCCTCCTAGATCTGCCTTATATTCTTTCTGTCCTCTTCGAGCCAACTTTTTTCCAATTCGTTGTCTAAGTCCCAGAACTCCTGTCCACAGAGAGCGGAACCCAGGTTGTCAAACCTGGCAGGAAATCATCCTACACTTCATAGCAAGGGCAGAAAAACAACCTTTACACCCTATTGACTTAATATTGGGGTTGAATTCTCACTGGACTAAAATTGAACTACAAGCCATTAAAAAGACTGAATCCCAGCAAAAGCAAAGAGAAGCATGAAATAATACTTCGGTCAGCTTAAGACTGCTTTCTGCTGTGGTTCTCAAGTGTTAACACAAATGGTAACCACAAGCAAGTTATGGTAAGGCATAACATCTCCTTGCATAACATCTATGAACAGTTCTCCCAAACATATTTCAGAATTACTTCCTATTCTTTTGGGGGGTTTCAGAGGATGTCCATTGTTACTAACAGCATGAAAATAACATCCTAACAAAGGACAGTATCACGCTATTTTCACAGTCCTTTTATTTTCACACTTTATAAAGAATAATGAACATTATTTCCACATAAGTAAAATTCAAACCCCACTTTCCACTGGGAGGATTGATGTGTGGACTCCATGCCAGTAAAAGGTAATACTCTGAGCAGCAGCTAATTATATAAGTAAAAAGAACCTTCACTGTCACAATAGTGAGGAGGAAAAAAGGTAACCTCTCCTTTCTCTCCAAAACACACAAAAAGAGGAAAGCAAGATGAAAAATTATCCTTTAAAGAAATAAGTACGTACATGTATTATATGTTCAACACAGAAAAAAATACAGTTAAGATGGATTTATTTCCTGGAGGAAAAAAAAAATGTTTCTCTCCATGTTCTTATTTACAGAAGATATTAGTATCAGATATGAAAAAGTTCTTTTCATAAAACTATTGCTACACTTAGCTTCCTGCTACAGTGAAACTAATTTTAAATACAACAATATAGGCATATAAATACAAACATACAAATACAAAACAGCCAAAATAAAATAAGGTGTTTATTGCACAGAGTGTTCTTTTTCCTGAGGAGATCTGAAAAATAATATTCTAATTTCTCTGTCCCATTCCTCTAATCCTCTTATAAGCAGACATTCTCTCAACAGCTATTTAATTACGCTGAATTTCTGAGATCCACATTAGTAGCATCCAGTACATTCTAGCAGCAAGGCTATGTGTAACAGCACATCTTTATATCCCACTTGGGAAAAATCTTCAGAAAATGTACACAAACACTTGTCTTCAGACTACTTTCAGCATGACAGTCATCTATTTACATACTCTACATGTAAGAAATATTTTATCATTTTCAAATTTATGGTAGTATTAGGCATTTCCAATCACTTCAATTTTCAGCTTTCCGAAGTACTCCTTGTCAATTTCTTGCACAAAGCCTAATCTGATTTAGAAATCTACTTTTCCTTCTGAATTCATAACCACATTCCAGCAATATACTTAGAAATTAAAAACCACTACTAAAATTATTTGAAGTAAAAATGAAGTAATTTCAAAAAAAGAAAGGAAAAAAAGGAAAAAAAGGACAGCAGTGACCACTGTATAGGGAAAATAATTTGATTTTACACAGCGCCCTTTATTGTCCAGCTGTCCTTAGGTACTTTATAAAACAGTATGCCTCGAAGGTGTAGTGCCATACAGGCAAATGCAGCAGCTGTTGTGCAAGCTACAAGAGCTCACCTCTAACAAGAGGAAACTCATCCTGAGAGGCTCGATGTGAACAAAAGGCACTCAAGAAACATTTACTCTATTTAAGAAAGACTGTACCTATAATGCTGCATGCACATAGAATTCTAAACTATAAAATAAACACAGAAAATCAGTACTGTAAAGGTACGTTGGATGCAACATATCCCTTGACTACAAAAAATGAAAGTAGTCCTTAATATCTGAGATTTATGTTGCATTTTTCATACCACACCTGAATTCTTGTGTTTAAAACAATGCAGAGCTCTATGCAGATGGGAGAACTTCATCTGCTCCTAAGTGCTGTGGCCCAAACTGAGAACTCTGAAGTGACTGGTGCTTATACACTAGACAGTATACTAGAAGAGTCTCTAAACCAGGGATATCGTATCCTAAAATCAAAGAAACATTTCCAAAGGTGAAAGCTTTCTTACTAAAAACTTATTCTTTGTATAGGAAAAGTTGGTACTCCATGGCAAGCCACAGCATAACTTTTTCAGTTCTTTATCTTCCATTTCCCTCCTGTGTCAGCAGTATTAACCTTTTGTTTCCAACACTGTACAAAGCAGACAATGCTCACCTTTGGTCTCAGTAACAAGCTGGATGAAGTTGTCTGTCTATATTATCATTTCCTCTCTTTCTACTTAACAGCTGGCTTTTTTTGTCTTTAATGAACACTGTCGTACAGACAAGCCAGATATAATCCTGCAGTAGGAAAAAATGGCAGATATTTTTACCATGAAAGTACAAAACTTAGTTCTGTACATTTTATTAAGCTTGTCTTATTGAATGAACAACTAACTGTCAAAAGCATACACAATTCTAAAAATGGAAGCCTTCCATAAGGAAAATCCTTCCTGTATGATGAAACACACAACTTATCAAAACAGGATGCAGAACAGAGAGCACATGTGCATCCTTACTTCAATTGTTATGGCATTAGCCCTTCCTAGTTGAATTAATCTTTGGAATGATGTTGTGTTTGTTTTTTTTTAAAGCAAGTATGCTCTGCTCATAACTTTACGAAGCATGCAGAGACAACTGGGCACAAAAGTAAATACAACTCAGGAAACAGTCACCTATCAAAGAACATGGTAAACTCCTAAGCCTATTACATAAAGATTACTGTCTACTTGAAACAGATTAAAGTCAGGGTGGCCAGAAAAGCCCTAAGATATAAATTAACAGTCTTCTATGCACTCGATGGCTGGATTATTCCAAAATCTGGAGAACAAGGTGGAAGACAACTTATCTCCCATCTCATTCAATACTACACTTCATGAGTGGATACAAGCAATTCTGGAGTTCTGAGATGCAGAAATAAACAAACAAGTAAGCCCTCCTCTTCCCTCTGTTCCACCCTGCACAAAGATAGACATGGAAAGGAAACATTTATTATAATGGCAGTGTTTATTTACAAGAGAGAAGGTTTACACAAGTTGAAAAGTTGTTTCAACAGGAATCCAACAATTAGTGCTCTTGCCCATCTTCAAAAAAGGGACGACTTTAAGATTTGATGATGCACCTCCAGAAGACTTTGATGATCACTTGGGACAAAAGTACCAGAAATCAACTAAAACAACAAAAAAAAAAAGTACATCAAGAGTGACATGAGTTCTATACAACCAGCTGGACACAAACACTTGAAAAAGTAATATTCTCCACTTTCAGCTACCTCCTCTCCCATAACAATCCCTCTGAGTGAGCTCTATCCCCAGCTTGTGCAAAGCAGGGCCTCAAAATAATATCTGTTCACTCTAACAATTAGTTTGGCTGAAACAATCCTGCAACAAGTTACAACATTGTTGTGACCATCTCTGGAAAACATCAAAGACCAGGCAGATTATGTTCAGTTGTCTGTCAGAGGTCTGAGATGTAATACTTTGGTAAATAAATGCTATTTATTGGCATGCCATATAAAAGCAAATGGAATGCAACTTGTTTTCCATGACATGGACTACACAGATGTTACTTTGTACACAATCTGGAACTCGGCTCATGACTAAGTTTGAGTTACTGTTTTCATAATTCCCTCCATCTCAAAAAGAATGTATGCCTTCTCTATAGTTCCTGCCAGTAGAAAATTTTTTTTTAAAGTAGTTAAAAATGAAAATGTAGGATGCATTCTTATTTCCTAAAGAAAAACACATGTTCTGTTAACAAGAAGAATAGTCATAACAGTGAAAAGATAAAGTTTTGTCTTTAGAACTTACACTTGAAAAGTAGGTATGGTTATGCCAATTTTGGGAAAAGGAGCTGTTCATTTGATTAGTTTGCTACTGTGAGGTATGACAAAAACTAAGGCAAAGCAATCTATCTCCTCTGCTTTAAAAAGGATAAATGTCATGCATTTGTCTAGCATAATCAATGACAGAAAAATTTTGTCTTCTCATCTTTTTATGTGGACTACACTTTCACTCAAAAGGAATCTCCCACGAACCATCCATGAATTTCTGTTATGTTCTATTTAACAGGGGACAGGCGATATGATATGACAGGATATAACTATTATCATTTTCATATACACAAAACCACCTTTTTTCAGCAAAACAGTTATGTCAATTTTTAAAGCAAGCAGTTAGAGAAACAGTATGGCATCTGGGAAAAAAGGTACCTTCTGGGGAAACAGAATCTCCATTCACATGCACTGGTGCCTAAAAATAAAACAAACCAAACCAAGGTATCAGTATTTAGTTAAGGTTTTACAGGTAGCACCCAAACTCCAAGTTATTTTACTCCTCAAGGCAAGAGGTATTAACAAAAACAGAACTTTCTCTTGCTCCCACAGGACAATATTCCACCTTCCAGATTTCTCACCCCCAGTCTACAAATTTCTTTGTTGCTCATAAATGACAAACCAAGCACACGAATAATTACTGATAGATTAACGCCTTACCTAATATAAAGGGGATTTCCCTACTCTATCATCTTTGAGGATAATAGGATTTGTTTTTTTACATACAAAAGGGTAAAAATGCCTTTCCATTTATTATATTCCACTGTAAGATATGCATGTGAATATATACACACACACACACAATTTGCATTACATATATGAAAACAATTTATGTGATGATACTCTTTTACAATCACACTTTGCAAGAGCAGGATTCAGTTCTGCGGAAAAGTGACAATTTCTTTTAAAATTTAGGTCTGACATTTCAAAGCTGGATATGCCATTATTCAATCGCAGTATTACACAGCATGTCTTGTCCTGTAACGTAAAGGACAAAATTAAAGCCAGTTTTAATACTGTCTGGAAGCAACCTGCCTCGTGATGAGGATTCAGCCATCCTCCACTGCCCTTCCTTAGGACAGCGCAGCACTTGGACTGAGCTGCACTGATGTAACATTCCCTGAGCAGGCACAAGGCTCTACACACTGAGGAGTGGATTGAAGCCTATGAGGAGGGAAGGGAGAAGGAGGAGTCTTCTTCCCACTTCAGGCAGGAAGTCACTTCACCTGCACAGGTGGATTATGTGACTGGTCTGAAAGGATGTACCAGTAAGACAAACGTAACCCAGGTCTTCCAGGTCATATCACCAGACTATCGCCTCTCTTTCCAGTAAAACCCAAGCTTTACCTCATAAGGCAGGGAGAACCAGTGGTCACCATGTATAAGCAGATGCCTGCCACTTCTCAAAAGTGCTCAATTGCTCTAATTGCTCAAAAGGTTTGAGATAAGGACTCGGCACCTTTCCCCCAGGATCAGATCAAAACCTCATCCCACTGAACCAGGATTCTCTTCACTACACAACACTTTCAACTGGAACACCATTTAAAAACCAAATAAACTAATAAAAAACAAACTCCAGAGTAAAAAACCCACCAATCTTTTGTTTCACAACTGAAAAATGTACAGAAAATTCTGCCTCTAGTGAGTCCCAAATGGAAATGTCCTCACAGAAAGCATGTAGGGAGAAAGGCAATTGAAAGACTTTCCTGCTTAGATCTGAATTATTCAAAACACACTAGTAAACATACAGATTCAAATTTGTTTGGAGATTTTTTTAAATTATCAGGAAAAGTCAAATATTTTCCCCTGTAAAACACTGTTCTGCATTTTATCAAAAGAGACACCATCTAGTAAAGCTTTCCTAACACACTTTCCAATATTATAAGGGAAGAATTATGTGATATGTCTGAGAAACACTGCTCTACTAACTATATATAGATTGTCTTGGAGATTTTCCAACTTGCAAAGTCCTCAGCAGCTTCTTCAGAGAGCAAGCAGTTCTTAGGATTAATGTTAAACAAAGGTTTGGCGATCCTGGTCAGTTTTACAGATGGCAACACTTAAAAGCCTCAAATAAACAGTATATCTTAGCACTAACGGGTTCATCTACAAAGCTCTATTCCCTGAGTTTAGTTTTCAACATATACTGACAGTGAAGCTGAGAAGGAGATGAAACAACTTTCAGAGGCTAGAGAACACTAGAAATTTTCACCATGTAGTGTTAAAATTCAACTAGGTTTGTTGTTGCAGGGGTCTGGTGCATTTTTGGCTGGTTCAAGTGAACAGTACACGTGCTTATACACATAGATTATCTTCCATCTCTTTGGAATTGACTGAACGTGGCAACTTCACCTGCCATGGAATCATTCCTGGTTGGCCACCAATACAGATGACAGTACACATGCAGGGAACTAACTCAATGGAGTGGAAATTCTCCAATGCAGACAAGCCATTTTAACCCCCATCAGTAAAATACTGAAAGGTCAAACAATTCTGAAATCAACTGTATTAACTTGGGAATTACCCAATCAAAATCTACATGAAATTCTGATTAGTGCATAATTTGGTAAACATTTGATAAGGATCTGAATGTTTTCCATTTGGTTTTTAGTTATAGTTCTTCTGCTTGCCATGAAAACTGTTCCATAACAATACTGAGTGTTGCCTTTTGGGTTTTGGTGTCTTCTTTCAGGTTTTGTTTGTTTTGGGGTTTTTTTGAGAACATATATCTGATTTAAGGCAATTATCACCCACTAAAAATGCCACAATTGGAGTCTGACCCTGGAAACAGAATTGTAGGGAACCAGCTCTCACTGAACAAATAGCTCAGAAGTTTTGCAGTAGCTAAAATATGTTTCTTACTGTACTTGCATACAAAATCTCTTCCTCAGTTTTCATATTTTGTTTTTATCCAGGAGTTAATAGACGAATATAAATTAGAAGGAAATGTATCTGCTTTTAGTTTATATAAAAAACTCGACAAAAAACACAAACACCCCTGCAGACAGACACAGGCAGCTTTCATTTAAAAATCACCACAGCCATTAAAATTCTGCAGCCAACACTCACGTACTTTCACTTCAGTGTGAAAGAGATGAATGTCTGACAACCAAAGCATGCAGTATAGTGTACTAGACAAAAAGATACCTGCTTAAAATGTGCAAGTCAACCTCCCAACTTATATTTAGAGTTCAACTGTTCACTATTCCTATTTCAAGGTCATTTAAATTTTTTTAGTTAGTGTTATTTTTAGTTATCGTAGATTGGCAATTGCATGCAGCATGAACAGTATTTAATAGAGTATTGCATATTTTCCCAGTCTGGAAAGTACCAAGAGACAGCACCCATCAAAGACATAATTAAAGACTTAGACTGAACTGAAACAGAATCATGCAATGGAGTATGTGGAGACAACTTCACAAAAACATTATCACTTAAAGAAAAAAATGTGAGGTACAAAGAAGCCAGGAAATTATACTATTTGATAAGAAGGCAAGCTTTCATAATAAAAAAAGCATTAAAGTTTGATACAAGGTACCTGTTTTATGAACTGGTTTTATTAACGTCCTCCCCTCCCCTCAAAACAAGAAAAAATTTGATTTGTTATTAAGAGACCAAGTAAGGCACACTGATGATTTAATAATTATTTACCCTATGTGCTTCAAAATACAAAGAGCACAGAATGCAAAAGGAAATATTCCTTTGCAGGTGTGTCACCATTCAAATATGTCGGGACTTGAAGTTTCGGTTGCATTTGAAGACTCACTAAAAGTTATTGCAAATTTGAAAGTACAGAGGAGGTAAATATTTGCTTACAGCTGTGACTGACATGTCTAAAAACATACCTGAATTCCAAAATGTGTTTTTCTTTCATTTAAAACTTACGGTCCCATTAATCAGCATTCACAAATGCAATGATAAAGGTACTTTTAAAGAAATGCTGAAAGCAAGAGACCTCTATAAGAAAAAGTTTGGTTTGTTACTTCTTTATGACTTAAACCAACTTTTCTTTACAACTGACAGTCTTATTTGCTGGTGACAAAACAGCACCCAGCACAACACATTCTTCCTAGAAATGCTGTTGGAATGTTAACTGCACAGACAGTGGATGGCATGTCCTTTGACTCCTGAACTTGCATAATTACTCTGACTATTGAGGCAAAACACTGGGTGCCCTGGCAGCCATGCACATGTGCAAAATACCTGCTGCACTCATGTGGTCATGAGCACAGGCTCAGTCACACACAGCACATGTTGAAAAAGAAAAAGTAATACCTGGGGGCACTTTTCTCCATGTAATTTCTGGTAACTTTGCTTAATTTCTGCCATCCAAACTAGCATATTTTGAAATGGAAAAAATTCTCCTCCACTAACATTTGCACATGAAAGCATCAGACCTGCAGGACATTTTTCTTGCCTGAACAAGAAACCTGCATGTTTTAATTTTATGTTAATTTTCAGAATATGACAGACAATCTTTAAGAAACATTCAAAAAAGCATTCCACTCTCTTACAGCATTGCATTTAATTATACCAGTAGACAAACAAAGGGTCTGTTTAGTGATTAGGGACTATAGTCAGCTAGTCAATGACTTCTAACACTGAGTTGTAACTCATGGCAACAGGGAGACAGAGAAGACAGCAGACTAGATACAAATAGCAGTCCATCTTGCTATTCAGGATCAGAAGAAACAGAACTGCAGAGGGATGAAAAAAAATAAAAAAACAAAACCAAAATAACCCCACCAGAACAGTAATGAACCTGTCAGAAAGCACAATTGGATCACTGCAATGATAGTTTTATATTGCAAAGCTTACTCTTCCCCCACAGCCTTTGTGCTCCTGCTTTTACTTTATGCCTTAAATTTTTGCTTAAGGACCATTTCAGTTTAGCTACTTTATTTCAGTTTTGGAGCTCTGAATCTTCTTTTCCTATTAATCATTAAAAAAAAAAGGGGAGGGTGGAGGGGAGTAAATATCCTTACCGACTGAACAATTGACCGGGCATCCTCCTCACTGCAACAAAACGGGCTGCCACTCACCAGAACATTTGTGCTGAAAAATTAAATTAAAAACATGCTTTATCAATCAGTGGAAAAAAAGCCACTCACAATTAAGTACCTATGGAAAAAAAAAACCATCTTCACATAGAGAGCTCAGAACTGTGTATCTGCAAGAAATGAGGAAGTTAAAAACACAAAGTAACCAGTAATGCTCAAAGGAACAGGCGTGTGGAAGGATTCTTTGTTCCTTTGGGTTTGAGGGGGGTTTTAGGCTCTATGTTCTACATTAGTGCAAGCAGTACTCACACTCAGTGCTTCTGGCTGCTAACTTGGGTACAGTTCAGAGGACCACAGTGAAGAAACTAAATGCCCCCAAAAAGTCAGCAGAGATAAGCTGGCACTTCCTGAGGCAGTTGAAGAAGACCTAGATGGCCAGCACAGATCATGTGAATATCCCCTATCTCCTATGCCTTGAAGGATGGACAGATACTGTGGCAGGTCACAGAAGTAACAGCAGGTTACTTCAGTAACCTATCTGCAGTATCTAACAGGAAGGAAAAGCAGGCCAAAATTCTACTCCTACATAAAACAGGAGATACCTGTAGTACTTCCAGACAGCAGACAAACTCTGGGGCCAAATCCCTTGAAGAAATGTTTCCCTATGAATCTGTATCCTTTCACACAGAAAGTGAGTTTGGTCATGAGTTTTTAATGTCCTACAGAGTAAACTGCAAGAACTTCAATTACTCAAAGTAAGACTGCAATTTTAATTTTTTTTTTAATTTTATCAACATTAAGCTCAAAGTGCCTCTTAAATGATAAAGACCAAAATTTGAATATTATCCTACAGTATTCTTGCCATGCAAAAGTAAAATTAACAACCTGTCCAACTGCTAAGGTGTTGGGCAATTGCTGGACAATCAGCTCCAAGAAAGAGAGAGAAAGTCGCATTTCCCCAAAGCAGAAGACAACAATAACTACCTAAGAACAGCTTTTCCCACAGTCCTTGCCCTCTGGTTTAGCCAATGACAATCTACAGTCCTTGGAAAGCACCAGCCCTACTATTCAGGGCCTCTAGTGCCAGAACTGCCAATGCAAACCAGTCCAGAGAGTTTAATAAAGTCTATTTTAATTCAGACCAGGCCAAAGACTAATAAAGAACAATAGTTTGGTTCTCTCACTCCAGAGAGCAACTAAAAAATATGGAATGCTAAGCTGCCAAAGAATTTTGCAACAGAGCAGTGCAGCAGTGAAGGATAGAATAAACAGTGACAAGAGGACTGGTATAGGATACCAAGATTCCCCCAGATGATCCCGAACAAACACTCTGGGGCCATTGCTCAAAAGCCAAAGTAATCTATGCCACTTTTATGTAATGCCACTTACCAGTAAATCATCATCATACAAGGTGCAATTAATCAGTCATGCTCTATTATCAATTAATTATCAATCAAACCCATGAGTATTCCTGTTATCTCAAAAAAAAATAAATTAAGCAGTTCATGGACAGCTGCAACATGTTGAATAGCACCAGTACCAGCACAACACAAAGAGCAAGAGACACGACTGGATACTTACCAATTAATAGTACCTCCATCAGCTTTTTTATGAAGCAAAGCTTTCCAGTGTTCATGGGTGGATTTAATAATTTCAGCAGCAAAATCCTAGTTTACATGAAGGAAAGTTTTATGAATTAAACTGTTAGTGAACAGAAAAAAAGCCACAGAACTAGTTTATTAAAACATACTATTTCATGTGGTATTATAAGGGGCGTCCTTTGAGGCCTCATTAAATTTCTGGAGAATATAACATCCTTTTTATGAAAAGAAACAAACTTCACTATCTTTCAAATATACTGGCTACATATTCAGAAGTTCCCTCAGTCCTCAGCCAGAAAATATGAATGGTGCATGAAAGAAATGAAATCAGCACTAGATGCTAAGCAGACCCCTACTGCTGCAGAAAGCTGTACCAGGTCCTAAATGGGACAAAGTGTGTGAGCTATGACTCTGCTGCTACATGTGAGCATCAGGGTCAGAATTAGGGTTTCCCCTCCAGTAACAAAATTTGCATTTACTTCATTAATTGCCCAATCGTATACTTAAGCATTTGCAAGAACGTAACATGTCAGCTGCTTAACAGTTTCTGTTTGTTTGAAACAAGACTGAGCTTAAAAAAAAAATAAAGTAAAATAAGCCCTCAGTATGCAGATGATGATAGCTAGACTGGCTTGCAAAAAAAGCTGCCAACAGAACATTCACATTTCCTAACAAGGAGTGACTTGGAAAAGTGCCACTGGAACATTGTGAACTTCACCAGAGCTGCTGGAGCACAGCCACAGCCGCCTGGCCACATCCTGGGTCTCTAGAAATGCTTGAGAATTATTCAAGTGCTCCAAACCAGCTATCTCAGGGCATTTAGTGCCTCCAGGCTGAACTCCAATGGCCTGACAGGGGATATGCTGTTCAACTGTGGCTCCAGAGCCACACTCTGCTTTACAGTGCAGAAAATCTCTAAGACCTCTTCTGGGAGAACAGAGGAGAGCTCAGGTTATCAAAACTTACAACTCCACACTTGACTGATTTTAAAGACAGTTTTAGTGCAGAAGGGAGTCAGGGCATCTCTTTAACCAGCCAAAACATGTAAAGTTGCCTGTGCTAGTTAGAAGACATTATATAACTTAGATAGCACCCTGCAAGGTGAACTAGCTGACACATGGACATCATTCATTAGAAACCTGTGATTCTTTGCCAAGAATAATCTACAGAGTGTGCAATATACAAGTTGCAAAGCAATTTTACTGAAATCACATCCAATTTCCTCTGGAAAAATCCAGGTATTTTCTTCAACAAGGTCTACTCCTGGGTCCATTCCCCTTTCAAACACCAGCCATTTTAACTGTAGGTAGTTTAAAAAGCCATTCATATTTTCCAAAAAAAAAAAAAAAAAAAGGGGAAATATTTTTTCAGCCTTCAAGCCAAACAGTTCAAATGTTTTTACACAGAATTACCAGGAAAAAGTATATCTTGAGAAAATACCTAATATGAAAAAATCTGCAACCCATTGTCTGCATAGCCTTAATAAAAGTCAGAAATATTATCAAATAGGACTGAAAAAACACCTGAAAAGACAATCTGTTCATTACTCTGACAGAATGAAAAATGCCTTTAAAAACACCAACAAACAACACAGATATGTGTGTAAGTCTCGTCAGCATTAGGACTGAATATTTTTTGCAGACTTCCTTTAATGACCTATGCATTTTCCCTGAATAAAATGGACAGCAGCAAATATTATTTAATCGTAGCCTAATAAATTGTATTCAGAAGTCCCTCATATCAAAATTCTTTTCATTAAGCCTCTTCCTTCACAATTCCAAAAATTCTAGGAGGTATTATAGAGGCCACATGACAGAATGATGCATCTTTGATTTTGCATTATCTTTACCTTGTCTTTAAATTCTCCATTAAAAGCAAAATGATTTTCTGGTTTATCATCAGGGACTTTATATAATCGGAACCAGTCAACTGTAGCCTCAAGGTAACCCGGTTTGTGCTTCTTGACATCATCAATATCTGTAGGTTAAAAAGAAAAAAAAAAAAAGACTGGATCATTTTTAATCATTTTTAATCATAGGTTTTGTAACATTCATTTTTTAAAATTTCCTAGAGGATCTGCAAGCAATTTGATTGCACTGAGCACTTTCAAAGTCATTGGGGAACTTCACTTTATTACATTTGCTGCCCAGAGTTGAATATCTTACGATTTCACAACCACACTAAGCAGGTAAACCAGTTGCCTCCTGACATTCGTTAATTAAGACCCAAAGGGACAATGAATGAAAGGACCATATTTGTGACAAGAGAAGAAGAAAATTCCATATTTATAGACTTTCGTCTTAGTAGGTATCTCTTGCAATACTTAGATTATTCACTGAGGTAATTTTTTTCCCCAGCAACTGCAAGGGCTACAAGCATTTTTTGGTAATGAAAGAATAGCTAGTAAAAACAATTTCAACACATGGATTTTTAAACTAGCACCTCAAAACAAAATACAGGCATGACTTCTCAAAGTTGTATTAAAGGTATCCCTTTGCTCTTCTGAATTTATGACTTCCAAATTCAGCCCCTTCAATAAAAGATAGATATGTGCCAGGAGCACTAAACACTAACTTTACTGATAACACCTTGGTATCTGCATATGATAAGCACATCACAATGATAAGCAAGTCTGCCTCTACCTCTATAATCCCAATGTGCAAACAGGACACAAAGGGGAATGTATGCCACTTGTGGGACACCCTTGTGAGGCAGAGATGAACACTGCCACAGTGTGTACACAGAGATTAAACACTCACATAGTAATTCTGCTTGAAGACTACACTGCTGTATCAAAGATGCAGCTCGTGATCTTATATGCTTACTTGCAATGGGGTGGTCCTATTAACCCATGGGTAAATTAATTCTCTGTCAATATGTTTACGTGGTTAAAGCCTTCAATACTTTTCTAATTGATTTTTATACAATAAAGGATTTTGTCCTTTCCAGAAACCAAGTACTTTGTATCTGGTGTAATCTTTCTATTTCCCTTTTACAGTCACTTCTGAGGGAAATGGGAGCTGACTTTTTATTGCTGTAGTCTTCCAGTTATTTCATAACTTCACTCTGCTCAGGCCACCTTCCATAGTGTTACTCTCCTTCTCTACCGTTTTGCAAGTCACTCACTCATGTCTCCCTTCCTTATCCCCTCTTGCTCTCTCTCAATACTGCTTGGCTACTTCATTCTCTTCTCCCATAGATATGCCTCATTTAATGACATCTGCTGATTAGCAGTGATTCCTGATAAGATACTCTTCTGTCTACCCAGTCCTAAAAAACAGATTTTCAGAGTTGTTTAGTCCACGGAATTGACACCTACTCATGTGCTTTCCATCTTGAAGTGCCTAAATGTCTTTTCAAAATTTCATCGTGAACCTGAACAAAAACATTAAAGTATTTCTAAAGAGAGTAGTAAGAGACGAGGAAAGGTCTTGTGCTACAGACCATTCAATTCTCAGTAAACCACCAGAAGAGATGACATGTGGACTGAACAGCCAGGCCAAACCTCTGTGAGAAGATATGCTGAGTATTCATAAGCATCTGATAGATGCCACTCCCAAATTCCACTCCATTACACACTACCCAGAGAATAAAGCATAAAACCTTGAAGAACCCCATGTAAATTTTTGCTTTTGCACACACTTAATAGGGCTACGTGTTTACGGACTTAGAGTAAAACACATTTTGAACTTGGCTGCTGGCCATCTGTCTATAGGAGATTAGGGAGTTGCATTGGCAGAATCCCAGAAAAAAGCAAGGGCACGTAAGGCTGTGCTAGAGGCAGGTCTTCTAGCTGGAATACGTGTTTAAGAGCACAAGAGGCATTTCACTAGGATGGGTGGGCAAGACCAACCAGAAGGAATGATTTAGAAAAGGGTAGGATCAGCTGGAGCCAGAATGCTTCATCTGGGCACTAAAAAAACTGCAGCTTCAAATCGGTTTCAGGGCTCCAGTGTATCTTCCTGTTCTCACCAAGCAAAAGAATATCCCTCCTTCAACTTGAATCCTTGTCATCTCCTCCTCTTTTGAGGTCTGAATTCACAGTTTATAGCATTTGTTGAAGAGACAGTATCTCCTCAAGTCTGTAAAGCAAACCAGGCTGCTGCAGCAATGTCCTTGGCTCCCAGCAGTGGACAAACTCCAGATCTCTGTCTCCAGACACTACTTAAATTCGAGCATGCTTTCTCACACTGCTGCTTCTTTTTTCTGGTTCCTGTTCCAGCAAATCTCTCTCCTAACTCTGCTTCTCCATTCCCCCTACTTGGTTATTTGCTTCCCATTCCCATAAAAACTTCATCAAAAATGCTTTACTGTCTACTAACTGACACTTGGTCCTTCTAACTGTTGTCCCTTATTTATAAGTTTTATTTAAATTTCTTTAAAGGACTTAAAGATTAGGATAGGCTTTGGGACAGACTTTACTTCCTTATGATAGGGATGACCATCTTCATGGATAGAATTATCTCCCCGAATTTCACACTCTTGCCTAGGTAAAATGACTAAACAGAATCAGGCTACAGCATTATATGGCTGTTGAATACTGTCTTTGAGGACTTAAGAAGACAGGCATTGGCTGCTTTTATTTCCTTGGTTCCTGGCAAGTTATTCTCCTTCATCCCTGGGCTTCACTTCACTGCTCTATACTATAAAGGACAGCTACTGAGCATCAAATGAAGCTTAAATGCTTGAGGAAAAAAAAAAGACCCAAAACATCTGTATTATAGTGGGAGTTGATGGCAAGAAATAGAATAAAGTGCAACAATGCAATAAAACAAACAAAAAAATTGATCCTGTTGCTGTGGAGTCAGCACATAGTACAAAATATAAGGAAAACAGCAGCTCTTGCATCACTCAACAGCCACCTGATCAGTTCATTAAAAGTCACCACAGAAAAACTTTAAAGACATCTCATCTTCCACTCCGAAATCCAAACAGCCTTTTTGGGACATCAGG
This sequence comes from Manacus vitellinus, assembly GCF_001715985.3. Lineage (NCBI taxonomy): Eukaryota > Metazoa > Chordata > Aves > Passeriformes > Pipridae > Manacus > Manacus vitellinus. Next base: position 43,586,937 of record NW_021938789.1, on the reverse strand, counting down.
GGGAAAAGGAGAAAAACACTCAGAAAACAGAAGAGCAAGCAAAGAAAGGTGAAATAAAAGATCACAATAAGCAGTACCATGATTTACCACACTAATATCTATAGAAGATAGCTGCAAATTATTTTAATTTAAAAAAAAAAAAACAAAACCAACTTAGATGTCGTTTCTACAGCAAACACTGTTAAGACACTTTTTTCTGACCCTGACTGCTTACCTTCCCTCAGAGCTATATACTTACACTGATGTCAAAATGTGCTAGGCAGGTTTGGGAGTAGCAAGCATGTACATGGCCCGTGAAACTATGGCAGTTCATCTCTGCAAGCAAGCCCTGCTCATAACAGAGTAGAAAGGCCAGGTTGCCGCAGGTACCAGCCAGCAGGTACCCACTGGGCTCTGGGTGGTTATTTCTTTATACTGCCTACGTAATACCACAGGTCTCATTTTTCTGGGCACCAAAGTTAAGCACCAAGGGTTAAAAAGAGATAGCTAATCACATTAAGGGTTGCAGTTTAGTCTCAATAAGGAAAACCTCTAGAGGTTGGCACAAAGAACTGCTGCTAGCTCTCTGTCAAGGGACTGAGCCAATGTGAACACAGATCCCACTTCTATCTGGCTTTACAAAGGAGAGCAACAAAAGCATTTGTACAAAACTACCATTTTTAGTACAACAGATGCTGCTTCTTGCAAGCAAAGCTAAAACAACATGCTTGCAGCAAGCTTTCTAAACAAGGTCTGTGGGAAGAGAGGACATATGTTTTTAATAACATCTTATAAACATTTACAGGAAGCAGCAGCTACATTCCATATAAAGGCATTTGGTGTATTTTGAGCAGGGGGTAGGAGGGGAGCCTTGGTACATATAATTAATTTCTTTATACTGAGTGCTTACACAAATCCACAACAAAGGTTTCATGGGCCTCTGCTGCTTCTCTGCATATAAATACACTCATATGCAAGGAGGGGTCTGTAACAATATATACAATATACTTTGGTTTTGCCATTTAGGGTTTGATCGCTTAACCCTATCTTGAGACGCACTTTATAAAAGCAGCATGGCAACATCATGGCTAGGCTTCATGACAGCACAGTTAACTACACCAGTGCCAGCAAAAGGCAGAGCAACAAAGTCAGCAGACATCAGCAACTGCTGCTGAATACATCCAGGCACCTTTCCAGTGAGCAATAGCAAAAAATGGCTGCTAAGATTCCAGGCGGGTAAAACACCTCCCAAATGCCACCCAGCATACATGACTAGTCCAATTTGCTGAAGGAAGGAGAGCTGACCTTTTGAGAGTCAGACTCTTCATAAGCTGCTTCAAACACAATTCCTGCTTCAGCTGCCAGTGACTTTTAAAACCTCTTGGCCAACATGAAGAGGCACATACATTTAGACCAAATCACAGCACGAAAATATCACTCCTCCTTTACGGTCTCAACTTAGTAAAGCACATCAGATATGCATGTAAACTCCAATATATTAAGTTCAATCCAAATTATGAGGTAAGCAGACAAGTAGCCTTTCTACTCCTGGCTACTATTTCACTGAAAAAAAAAAAAACACAAAAAACCAACCAAAATGCAAAAAACAACAACAACAACAACAACAACAACAACAACAATAATAATAATAATAATAATAATAAAATCAACCAGGCCTATTACATCACCAAGATTTAGTGTTTCAGTCTGCAAGGAGCTTTAGGTCCTTTCTCAGAGTTGCTTGGTCTAAAGTTACTTTGCTGGTCCACTAATGGCCATCTGCCTAGCAACTGCCTGAGCACAAAGACAATAGCCAATAAATAAATCTGAAGATGTCTAGTTTTAGTCTAAAAGAAACTTTCACACACAATTACCTGCATCTGACATACAGCTTATATTTGGTGTGAGATTGCCACCACTTCCACCAGAATTAAGTGCTATTATTTCAAAGAGATTGCCTTCCAAAGTCAGTCCAAAACGACACTAAGCCCTTGCTATTCCCACTGATGACACAGTTCCCACTTGAATAGGTGCTAAGCATTGCTAATCATTCCTGGGTATTGTCACTGTAAATTAGAGTTTCTCATTGCTCTGTGTGAAAGAGAGAGTTCTAGGCAGGGTCTTCAATTTAAACCAGTATTTATCAATAAATGCCTGCAGGACACAGTACGGCCTGAGTGCTATGAATGAACAATGAGAACCATTCAGAAGTTGGGACTGCTCAGTTCTAAGTTCTGTGAAGTCTCAGAAAAATCAATGGCACTTAGGAGAACATTCACGATCCCAGAAGGAGAATATACAGAGTACCTGGGGTGTGCTTAAAGCGGCAAGAGGAGTTAACACACTGTGAGGGCTCAGGATGGGGCTTGCGAGTAATCACCACTCTGGTGTCTCGGAATTATCTTTTCCAAATGTTCACTGGGGGCTGTGCACACACTGAGCTGAAAGCAAATGTGATGATTCTCAGTCCAATTGGAAATGCTTAACAAATTATACAAAAGTGACTGGACAGGACTAGAAGGCAACACTTAGCCTCATCTTCCCCAGGAGGCCACCTCGGTAACAGCAGCACGTGAACTACCGAGGAGAGACCAGTTATATCTGTAGCTGCCGTCCCTTTACGCTGAAATAATTAACAACTTTGGAAAGGGGGAAAAACAAGTATAAAAGGACATATTGTACTGCTGGCTCCAACAGATTTGTTTGTTTTCAGACAGGAGAATGATTGCTGTTAAACACTGCAAGCCAGTCGTGTTTTGTGAAAGCAGATGGGGGCTTTTTCCCCCTTTTCTTTCTTTTGTAAATCCTAGGCTGCAACTCCAATCCCAAAGGGAAATCATATTAAATTGGATAAATATTTCTGCACTTCTCTGTATCTCAGAGCAGTTCTCGAAGTTTTGCACATATTCTCTGATAAGAAAGTAGGCACTCAGGAACCAACTAAAGGTAATGGTTTGCCCATACTCCCCCCTTTTTTTTCTTTTAAATAAGATTAAAGCTCCTACTCCCCCACTCCCAAACTAAAGCTGTAACAGAACTGAAGTAAATCATTACCTGGGGGGGGTTGGTACGAAACAAAAACCAACCAACCAACCAACAAACCAGCAGAGGACTTTCAAATAGAAATAGTTAATCCAAAATAATAAATAATACTGGAATAAACTGCCACAGTTTTGCCCCAACTTAGTAGACTCCTTTTAAATTCTTTCATCCATTTTTCTGACTACATTCTCTCAGAAACTGTTAAGCAAAAAATGTAAGACTTTAAACAGAACAGTGTCTAGAAATGAAGGGCCAATTACTTGTGTTTTAACTACTGACACTTATGCATTTTGCTGCACATCACAAAGTGGTTTAAATTGATACTAACATTAACAGCAAACTATTACTTACTATTTCCTTAAGCTGAACTTCTTAATCTCTATCAAAGTAGTTAAAGAGTCATAAACACTATGTAGTAATTCATCTGCCCAATGATTTAAATCAGCATCAACCCAAGAGTTTCCTTTTCCTCATCTCCTCTTCTCCCCTTCTTTCCCCACAAGTCAAGTATTCTCCATGCGAAAGCAACCTGCAAGAAAACTGAGAATGAAGGGCCAGTCCAGTGACATACTTTATGTTCAGAAACCAGGACAAAGCCTCAATGGTTGAGGAACACAATTGCTTAAAAAACTACTGGATAGCCCTACTCCTACAGAAAGGTAACTCTGTGCCTTGGTGCTCCCAACCAACAAAGAGCTCTGATTGTACATACCTGATGGGTATTGATTGCGTGTGTATATATATATGTATATATATACACATGGGGTTTGATCTCATAACAATCATTTTTAGACAAACCTCCTCACTTAATTCTCATGATTCCCAAACACTGCATTTGAGGAAGAGAACCTCTGTTTATCCAGAGAAAAGCTGTACTTTACCTGTGCTGTAAAAACCTACTTCCCTGCAGCTTTAACACATCTTCAAGCAAAATTAGATCTCATCTGCTATTCACGTAGACACATTTCAGTATTTGAATTTCATTTGCATATCAGAAGAATGGTAACAGGGAATATAAGTCTGAACAGGATATTTCCCCCTGCACAGCTAGGGGGATATTAGGGTGATACTAGGGTGAGCTGCACTAGCAGTTTACTTTGCAAATTTTCAGGTTAAAAGGGGAAACACACTAAGCAACAAACCCTGGAAGTAACACACTTACAAGTGACAAAGTACTAGAAATATACAGCCTTTTCAGAATGCAACACAATGCCTGCAAATATAACAGGCACAAACACTTTCAACAAGGAAAATAGCAGTGTGCTATGTAACGCAAGTGGGTAAATATTCACTATTACACAGGAGATAAGCCTGTAATTTTAGGAGGTCACTTTCTAAGGCAGTTGTGTTTCAGAAGTCAAAAGACTTTCTGTATGACAGGTCCGCTTGAAAATCCAAGTGAACCATTTCAAAAAAGTTTACTGTGAAAGCACATATACCCTCCATGAAGGAAGCACCTGACTTAAACAGAACAATAAAAGAAAAGTCTTGCCTTTCCACTGTGTGCCTCTTCTTGTCCTGGGTGGTCTAAACTCAGGTACCATTCTACTGTGCAAGTTGTGGACCTAACTTGCATAAAGAAAGACAAAAATACTTGCCATGGATTTTATGGGCTTCTGGGTCATCCACACTGATAGCAATTATCTTCCAATCTGTCTCTCCTTCATCAACAAGAGCTAAAACACCCAAAACCTTCACTTGAACAATCTCACCAGAAGAACGAACCTGAAACAGAACACATCACAAAGATCTGGAAAACACCACAAAGAATTTCTCCTTTACCTTACAAAAAAAATAGTTTTACTACGTTTTTGACTAGCAGCTATAGCACTATTGCAAGATAGATCTGAAAACCTAGCACACATGTGTTTAACATTTCTAGCCTTTCTCCTACTATTTGTCAACCCTCAATCCTCTAGTCAGCATTTAAGTACACAAGAAGCTAGAAAATATTTCCTTCCTTTTTACCCTAGTTCCTCTACCCTTTCTTGATCGTCACTCCAAACTGCAAGTCAAAAGTAGCTCATACTCATTTTTTAACTTATTCCTGTCTCTTGACTGTCTACTTTCCTCAACTCATGGTCGTAATTTATCTCTTGTTATTCCTTCCTCTAGACTCCAGTATACACGCATAAACACACAGCCCTTCCCCAGAAATAACAGCACAACTATTTTTCCATTATCTTAGGAACCTTCTCTCTACCAGAAGATACTCCCTTTGTAACTCCTTCTGGATCCCTTGAAATTCATCTTTAGGCTCCTCACCTCAAATAGTCGGTTACCACCTTCACTGAGGTCACCAATTAAATTTCCCCTTACCTAAAATATCCCAAGATATCTCTCTTCCAAACTCATTAATTTCATAACCTCATTTTTGATACCACAGAACATTGCTTCATTCTTCACTGCCTCTAGATATGTACATTTTTCTTTCAGTGAGCTAAACCTTTTCTTTATACCTACTAATGGTTTTTTCTGCACCTCTTTTTCATCCATCCACTTTGTGACTCATAAATCTGCAACACGGCAACAGGTTCCTGTCTTCTCTAGAAGAGGATCTACTTCTGTTTGCACCCATGAGTAAACTCAAACTTACCTCCTTTGTGGGTCTGACCTTGTAATTTTAATGTGCTAAGGCTGTCATACTTCCTCATCTTTCAACAACCTGTTCACAGCTACAATACTCCTAATAGGAGGAAAAGAAATAAATCTTTTCCTTTCCCAAAAATCTTAACTCCCTCCTACCTCACACAAAACTCAATGTCCAGCCACAGAACTTCAGGACGGTGTTTTTTTATTTTCCCTTTTATCAACTACAAACACTTTACCAAATCCTTCTTTTTTTCCTTCTTTTTAAAAATCCACAATTTCCTTACCTATTCTCTCCTTAGATCCTCTGTTTATACTGTCATCAACCCCTAATACTATTACCATTTTTTTTGTTTTCCATCTGACCTTCTCTTCCAGAAGTTGTTGCCAAATTATTAAGTTAACCTTGATAAATTAAATTAATCTCAATAAAGACAAACCTTTGAACCTATTTCACAAACGTCAATAGGATCGTTATCCCCACAACATCCTGTAATGGTATCTGTATGGTTTGGATCTTCCCAGGTCTGCCAAAGGAAAGAGAACTATCAGTTATCAACTAAACTGCAATCATAACTTGTCTTACCACTAAATTACTAAGATTAATAAAAACACCAATAAAAACATCAGCTTTCTGAGAACAGGCTTGCTCAATGGGAGAAGAAAAAACAAACAAACAAACAGCCAATGGACTGACCTTGAGTAACTTACACTCAGGACAAGTAACATGAGGATTACTGAGGACACAGAAACAAAAATATTAACTGCATCCATGACTCAGCAGATACACTTTACCCAATTGCAGTGATTAAGGCATCAGAGGATGCTGAATTCAGATTTTTGTAGTTACTAATGGTTATGGGATCAAGCTAGGATATCTTACAATTACGTTTTCATTATGCTCTTTAAATACCATGACACTAACACTTATTGCTTTCAAAAATATGGAGGCTTTGAGCTAACTATCCTCCTAGGCATGGATTTGTCAGAATCCAATAAGCTTTTTAAAGTTTTCAGATTTGGGTATGAAGTATTTCTTAATATTTTGAGATGTGTACCTTCCCAAGAACAGTGAACTGCTTAAGACCAAAAAAGTTTCTCCAAGGGTAAGTTTAAACCCCTGCTCTGAGCACTGTACAAGCAAGGAGTCCTAACCAAGTTATACTAATTTAATTACTAGACCAGTACATGTTCTTACTCTTACTGGCAAGTAACTCATTCTACAGTTGAGAAGTTTTTCTGTTAACAATTTTAAGTCCAATGAAGTTTCATTGAAAAGATTTTAGAAAGCTTTTTTTTTTTAAGGAGCTATGCTGTTAGCTCCTGCTGTCCATGATCATAACTCCACCTCAAAATTGTTTATTTTTCCAAAACTCTTCCAAAGGGTTTTTTATTTAAGACTACATTATATCAGTGTTACTTTTCTGCATAATTTCATCTCTTCACATCTAGGTTAAAAGGAAAGCTCACTAGTTGTTCTCTGGACAGTAGAGTAGCTTCTGCTATGATAGCAAATATTCTAATATATTAAAAATTAAAAATTACAATTATTTCCAGCCCTCTCCGATTTCAGGGTTCAACGTTCAGTGCTTATACAGTTAAATGTAAAGAAAATAAACTACCCTTTTCAAGCTCCATCATGTTCTTCAGTACTAATTTAAGTCCAATGGGTTATTCATAGAAATGAAAAAAGTTTAAAACTTTTCATTATGCTCAAAATTTCATGCATTAGTTGGCTTTTCAAGGCTTGAAGCTTTGAATGCCTCCTGATCAGTAAAGTCTCACAGTTCAGAGAAAAGTTAAGAAAGGCAGTTGAGGTTTAATCTAAAAAAGAACAGCCCTTGTGTTCTTCTTAGTTAAAGATATTAAGAAATCCCAATTAAAATTTATGCTGCAGCATATGAAAATCCTAAATGAGTTTTTTAAAAAATGCCTTGTTTAAGCAGGAAAGAGCTACTTGACAAAGTATTCTTGAATGGCAGACCATGACAGTTTAAGTCTGTCACTACAGCACAGAGACAGACTAAAGATTTGAGATTTCTTGACCATTTAACTCCTTCCTAAAACATAGCTCAGATTTACTTTCACACCCAAATTCTGATCAAAATTTATGGACACAATAAAGTTCAACATAAAAAAAATCCTAATTTACAAATGTATCCAAGAGAAGCATCCCTCTTGCTGCTGATTTGCATTCAGGCAGTATCCAAGATTTACAAGGCAATTTACACAGAAGACAGAAAACTTTCACCATTATAACAAAAATGTTACCTGTGGGAGGGCACCATAATTCCATATATAACCCTTGTGAGGAAAGATATTTGCCACATATCGAAGCTTCCCTTTCTTTATATCTTGTTTAATGGGATTCAACGGCTCCTCAGTGGCAATCTAAGCAGATCGTGAAAAAGGGTGGGGGTGGAAAGGGGGAGAGAGAGAGAAGGAGAATGATAAAATGGAAAGCAATTCATTCCATATTGAACCAGTTAGAAAAATTCATCTGGCAGGCACATGCTTGTGGTTTGAGAATTATTAAAAGTACAATAGCTTCAGTCTGAATCTCAAGGGTCATATTCAAAAAGCAGCTTATTAAGGTTTTAAATAATGCTGTAAAGTGTGCAAGAAAAAAATGAAATCTAGAAGAGAAAGTAATAAATTTATAAGGAAACTGTCATGGTCAAACATAAATACTGAAAGGAACTTAAGTCAGAAGTTTGCACTTTATAGTAAAAGTTCAACAGACATGCAAATGGTGGTACAAGTTCTTCTGACAACAGGGACTCTGACACTCACAGAGGAGATGTTTCATGTTCTTCTTGCCCTCTGTTCCTTGCTCTCCTATTGCACACATCCCTTATTTCCAACACCTTTCAGCATACAAATGCTTTTTAGCAAGCACGAATTCTCTATAGTCACCAAATGCCAACTTAACGCAGATTTGGAACAAGTTAAGCTGGCATTAGAAGAGGGCATTCTTAATCCCAAAGAAGCACTCTCAGAAGGACAGAAGCTGAACAGTATCATCCTCCCCAAAACCTCAACTACAAACCCACTGCCATATGAATTACCTACCACAGCTAATTCACTGTAACCACCCTTTTGACACTACATACCGCAATCCAATCCATGTTAGCTTGGTTCTTGCCTATGAACACTCATCTGAATGGCAAAACATTGGTTACCAGCTGAAGTGGTTACACTGGCTCAGGCAGTGCACAGCTTCCATGCATAAGCACACAGCCCTTAGTCCACATTCATTTTACATCCCTGTAATTTACCTAAATTACCTCTCTCACTCTGGTTACAAATCCATCCCCAAGGAATTCCTCCTTTCTGAACCACAGCAACCTGTCAATAAATAGCACATACTTATTCTGCAAGTAAACCCTCCCCAACAGCTGAGATGATGGTTCACACATTTCTGGTTTCACACTGGATTCTACTTGCTTCTGGTCACAACTTAACACTGAAGACCTTAAATGTGCCACCTGGGACACTGACAGAAGTGGAGCTCAGCAATGGAAACTGGGACAAAGAAGAGTGACTGCCAGCAGCAGACAAAAGTTTCATGAAAAGCCCCTTCAGTAAAATCAAGGGAAGAACAACAGAAACACAACAAGGTGATGAGTAGAAGATCTGTCACTGGGGATGTAACAGCAGGTAACATTCACTCTAAGGCAAGATTTAATTTCCTACAATCTCCATTCCACAAGAGGGAATCTCAGCACAGAGATGCAAAGTATTAGCAGGTATTAGCAGCTTACCACGGTCTGGACTGAAGGAGTGCCAGGACACAATGGCATGGCAAGACAACTGCCTTAACGACTGATGCAGGAAATTTCAGCTATATTAGAAGTTAAATGTTAGAGAACTACATCTAGTCTCCTCTATCAAGCCAGAAGAGTCTACACACTACAGATTTCTGAACCTACCAGGACAGTAAACTTTTCTACCCCTGACATAATGTGCCAAGAGAAGAGGAGGGAGAGTAACCTGAGCTTTAGGCAAAGAGTTCAAGTAGAATTGTCAAAGGAAAATTCTAAGAAAGAAAACTCAGTTTCCACAATAAATCATCAGTTTAAAATACAAGGTAAATATCTAAGGTAACCCTGGTTGCAGAATAACAACTGTGAAGGTAAACACAGTTCAAATAATTTTCTATAATCAGGGAAAGGAGAAAACAAAACTTTGAAATAACAGGCTGGGTAGGTTCTTTGGTATTATTTTCAATAATTAAAATAGTTAACAGCTCAACCACAAGCTTCCTTTAAAGCAGCTGGAAAACATCCCTAAGATTAATACAAGTGTTCAGAAAGATAGGACATATCCTGGTGAGATGTGTTGTTTCACAAACACTACAGATGAAGCCCTATTTGTAAAATATCTCCCTGCAGGAGATACTTTCAATCAGTGAGGTCCCCAAGTAATTTTTTTTTTTTTTGTCACAAGGAAATGCTTTTTTATTTTCAACTCCATTTGTCAGGATTTGGCCTAGCACCCTATAGAGTGGAAATGATTAATTAAATTCTCTGAGTGGAATGCTCCACAAACATGAAAGACTAAAATGCTGGACAACATCCTGAATATCAGTACTTCCGAACTCTGCTGCAGGTATGCTGCACCCTCCAGTCAGATGGTTGAAGAGAAGACACTTCTTATAATTGCAAGGAAAGTGTCTGTATGCACCACTTCAAATCAATTTTTTAACAGAGATTTCATGTGTAAAGAGTAATCCACACTGTGATTAAACTCAGACTATTGAAAGCCACTTCATTGTCATAACTTCCATAAATACCTATATAATCAAGGTATTTTTCTTAATTACCTCCATTTTTGCATTAGTCCAACGAGGCACTTCTACAATCATATTATATAGGACCTAAAACAAAAAACAGTGTCAGAACTGAAAATAAATTCCTCTTGGCAATTAGTATTTTACAGTAACACAAATTCTCTCCTCTGCATTCAGCAGCAACACACATCACATTTCTCTGTTCCAGCTGCTTTTACTTGTACAATTCATTTAGTTCCGCACAATGATATTCAACCTCCTTGGTTCATCCTTTCCCCACCCCACTCCTTTGAGAATACAAACAACAAAAAGTAATGGAAATACACATGATGGTTTTTATGCCCATATCGATATTACTCTTCACAAAATGTTCAGAATTTCCATGGAATGGTTTGCTACATGGCAGTGGTTCAGCCTACTAGTCAAAGAGGATTGGATGTTTCTATAGAAAAGAGTTAGCTTCCCTTAAGCAGTGGAAAGGACAATGCTTCTGTTTTTTTCCCCCTAAGGATTTATTTCTTTAAGGCCCTCCTCTTTTGACTCATTAATTTTTTTAAAAAACCCATGCAAATGCAACAACCACTGACATTTCTGATTCTCAGTCAAATCTAGTTGAAGCGAGGTGATACTAATCCAAAAGCGATGGCTGAGGAAAGATATGGACACAGATACCTCACATTTGTGTTAGGCTTCTTCCTAAGTGAAAGCTGTTTTGAGAAGGGGGTGTGGGAGGAATAAACCCAAAACATGTAAACTTGCATGTTTTTAGAAGAAAAAAAAGTAGTCTACACCTTTCTTACTGAGGAAGTTAAAGCAGTATTTTCCAAAGAGAAAAACTCTGTGTAACCGCCGTAAGATTTCTTCTTCTGAAGCTGTCAGAGGTGAGCACTACCAAGGAGTGGAGTATTAATTGAATTGGGTAACTAGACTAAACCATCAAGCAATGTCTACAACCTATTTTAAATTACTAAAATAACCCCAAAAATATCACATTGCCTGGAACATCTCTTCATAGCCAAAGAAAACTTACATTGGTATTAACAATCACAACAGTTCAGGAAAGGCAAAGTATGTTTTTGCAGAAATTTGTAGGAAAAAAATATAAAGTTACACGAACTGAAGACTTGCACTGACTCTTTAACAACATTGCAATTAAGGCTCCAGTGGACCCTTAAATATTTGTATTTTTGCTCCTTGCATCTTGCAGCTGCAACAAACAAATACCATTACCAGGGTCAATGTCACAGTCTGATTAAAGTAATTCCAATGGTTCTACGATCATGTCCTCCCAAACAAATCTGGAATGTGGAAAGCAAGAAAGCAAAGGAAAATCCCAACTGTCACTCAGCATTTCTATAATGAGATCACAAGCTATGCACAATCCTAACAGCAGATTCCCAACAAATTTAAATTATATTTGCCATCCATAAGTACTGTGCCCATACTGCAATCCGTGGCACATCAGATGGAATCACTTTTCCCAAGCACGTCATCACCAAATAAAAAAAGATTTAAAAAAAAAAAAGAAGAAAGGTGCTTCAGATAAGTTTCAGTTACATAAAGTACACCTTATGTATATAAGAATAGTTGAAACAAAAGTAATCAGAACAAGGGCTCAAAAATGTCAACACTGAGGAAGGAGACAGAACAAAGCAACATACATGCACCAGCAGGTAAGAGAAGGGTTGGAAGAGTGCCCAATAATGTCTGCACATCCATCTGGGAAACATGTGGCAAACAGAAATGCTCAGCATGAAAGCCAGTGCTGACAAGAAACTCTTACGGAACTGCCAAGCAGGTCGAAGAACTGTTCTGACTGGTAGCTACAGGTAGAAAACTTACAAACTACTCCTGGAATTATACATGATGTCTTCCCCTCTACCACAATCCTGTATTTTTCTTTATATGCTGCTATACACTTTTCTGACCATGTCAAATACAATGGCTTCAGCAACCTCTAAACTTGGTTTTGAGCTTTAATTAGTCACAGTTAGTCCAGGTCTTCACCAAATCAACCCTCAGGGCTGGACAACAACTGGACTGAAATGAACACAATGTTGCTCTCACAAACAAACAAAAAAAAATCACTTGAATTTAACTCAGCTCAAAGACCAGGCCCTCATAATTTGTGGTATCAGTCAAATGTGAGTTGTCAAGAGTCTTAAATGTGACAGCCTGACAGATTAATTTGTATGCAAAAAAAATCCCTGAAATACTCTCTAATTCTAAGCTGCCACAAGCATTTACAAGAGATTAATGACTTCATACAGTGTTTACATTTAAAAATAAAAAGTTTTATTTATAGGGTAATCAAATTTTCACAGTGGTGAGACTAGATCCACTGGTGTGGAAAGAAGAGCATATATTTTGACAGATAGAGAGAAGTAGACTCCTCTGGTTTTTAGGGGTTTTTTTCCTCCTCTTCCTATCTTGTTTCCCTCCTTGCCTAAGTATCACCCAGGAATATTTCCATCGCTCTTATTTTCCCAGATCAAGCACCTATTCCTTCTAACCACTTGAATGCTGTCTCCCATCCCTTGCTGAAAACTGTTCCCGCCTCAACTGAAAACAGAAATGCAAGTGTCAGACACCACTTGTCTTCACAGATTACCATCTGCATATGTCATTCAGTGGTTAGTTTTGGCTGGGGAATGCATCTGGTAACTGATATTTTTATCTTTATTTTAAATCAGTAAAACAAAAAATTCCACCCCACAAAACCCCCCAGTAAGCACTTCTACCCCCCCAAGCAATGGTGAGACTGCTTCAATAGCCCACTTGACACACCTTCAAATGACAGAAAAAATATCTCTCATCAAACAAAAACTATTGCTTGCAAAGTTTACCATTTAACTGCCTCAGTACAATAGCAGTCACCTGGTCTGCCTGAGATCATTGCTAGCTGCAGACCAGATTTAATCCCACTCTGCACCTGATGTAGAAAGGACTCCAGTTCAGGAGAGCCAACTGTACAACAGGCCAGATGGAGCAGCCTCATGCCAACTCTGTGGCTGACACTCTCCTCAGGACAGTATTCCTGGAGCATGCAAGAAAAAAGGAGGAAACAGTTTCCTAGATTCAGAGAAAGAGACAGAACTCATCTGCTAGGGAAAGAGCACTGACAGAGCCCAGAGGGACTTTCAACCCAGGGTATTACGTAGCTTTTTTGACTTTGAGTCAATATGAACACGAGACAGACATTTGTACTTATGTTCTATTATACCTCGAAGAGGTGATGGGGGCCAGGGGGGTGTGGAATCTATTTGCTCAACACAGAGAAGTCAAAAGTGCATTTCCTAATTCCTAAAACTGAATCAGCAAATCAGCAGAAAATGACACAGTAGAACAACCAGTATGTCTAAATGATACCCTTTATTTCCTAAGAACTACACACTAAGTACATTACATGGGAACTCACATAGGTTGTAACTGTTTGCTTTATCAGGGTGTTGTCTTTAACACTGCTTGGCAACTTATTGCATTCCATTTCAGCTGAACATCATTTTTAATGTATCATGATATAGTTTTTGCTGAGACAAGCAAAAATGTCTCTCTCACACACAGACAACAGAAATGGGTTTTAATTTTTGAAATAGGAAAACCAGAGAAAGATAAAAAAGATACACAAAACTACTTTGGCACATTTGTACAGCAAGTATCAAGAAAAACAAGCAAAATACAGACTGCTGTACGCAGGTAAACTATTAGTCATCATTCTCTACTCCAAGACTGATGGCCAAAAATAACTGCTAGTTCTGGCTGTACAGATTCTTACAGAAGATAGCTCATTTTGATCAGAGTTTGTCATTAGAAATCTGAATATCAGAAGAGAAAAAAAATAAAAAGACCTTTCTTACACTATTTTTACAATCTGCCTTTCTGGAATGCCCTATACCCGTCTCAAAACCAATTCTTCCTTACCTAACTTTCCCTTTGTTGTTCAACTATTTCCTTTTCCAGTCATTCCAAGTTCCTTAGCTTGTGCACTTGAGGAAAGGGTTTTGAATAAGCATGATTTTGCTCGAGGGTTGCAACCCTTAATGCTGAACTCTGAAGGTTCAGCTAATTTGAAGCAGAAGTGGAGCAACCTCTGTAGAGCGAGGAAAGTGATGAGGGAAAGAGACAACAGAAACTCAGTACAATTTCATAAAATGACAAACATCACCACTTTTTAAGGCCTGATTGTGATTCGCCATCACCTTGCATGACAAGGAGAAAAGATATGCTAAAGTTGACAATTATTTTAGTACTTTTTATAGAAGTGTACTTAAAAAAATCTGAAAGCACTAGATGCAGCTGGTCACTCTTTGTCACAGTGAAGTTCTGAGCTCAGAAGAAAGAGAGAAGAAAAAGCAGCTATCATTTCCTTTTATTTTCTGTCTGCTGATTTGCAGTCTTGCAGGGATTCTCATCAACCATCAACTGAACATGGCAGCATCCACCTGAGGACTAACAAGAATGAGAGTGATAAGCTGCAGTCCAGCAGCAGTGTGAACAAAGGATGATGTTTGAAAGAAAGAAAAAAAAAAGGAAAACAAGAAGGCAAACATGGACTGTCATTAAATATACCCAGAAATAAATGGAGTGGGGTTTCTTTATAAAATGAGTACCCATGTTATAAGCATTCCCAGTGTAACACTTCCTGTAAGGTATTTGCCAATGAAAACAACAAACCAGATGCCAGCAACATCTGGACACCAAATAGACTGTATCTAAATGAGAAGGCAGTGGAACTTTTCCAACATAAATTAACATGCCACATAGCAAAAAAAGGAATGCAGTGAGTGCCCAGCACAAATGCAAAGTGCCTGCAGTCTCTTCATAGTGTACTTCTCTCATGTTATACTGAAAAGGGAATCACAAACACTACACTGGTTTTTACACACAGGTATCTCACTGGTGTCAGGCATATTCTCTGATCACCCAGCTACGGGACACATTCATCTGCAGAACTACAGTGTACAACCATGACATGAATAAAAATGAAACACTGGCTTTCTCAAGTTTAAGGAACCATTTATTTGAAGTTAAGCTTGATCAAATCACTGATGTAACTTTCTCAGTAAACCAACTCTACTCTGGGTAGATTTCAGCTGGACTGCTGAGTGAAGACTACTTCTACTCTCAGTATTTGTCCCTCTACAAGAACACAGAGCAAGGCTGCAGCTAATGGACACATCCTCAGAAAAGAGCTGGGCAAGTTCAAGCATCAGGGTGAAAGATTCACTGATAATCTAAAATTCGGAATACAAATCTCTGACCACATAATGGACACATTATAGCCCAAGTTACATATATTAAAAAAAGGTCTAACATCAGCAAGAACTGTAACAGAGGCTGTAGTTAAGGTAGAATACAAAGTCAGTACAAAGTGTGCACCTGTTCTGCACAGAAAATGATGACAGCTTTTCCTTTCTTAAGAAACATACTGACTTTATCATAAGACAACTCTGACACCAGTTTTGAACACTGAAGCATAAAGTCTCTATCAGATCACCTATTCAGACAACATGACCACTCTGATAACCCTTTATATCTCACCTGACTAGTTAATTTATTAGAAATTTCTGCCTCACAGAAGCAACTCAGCTGAAGTTCACAAGGGCATTCCAGCACTGTGCAACCCACAGGATGCAACAAAATAAAAGCTGTCTTGTTTCTTTCTTTCTACCTTTTTTCAGATGCTCTTGTGAGTGTCTGCAAGTTAGAGAACTATAATCTCTACGTGCTTGGACAGATTCCTTACCAGGACGTACACCTGAAATAAAACTTTGTATTCAAGAACACCTGGGTCCTCTGAATGATGTGACACGTGAATACCAAAGATATACAATGACAAGCAGATTAGAAACGCTTTCACTACAGCAGGAAAGCAACATGTCACATTAGTCTTGAAAAGAAAACGATGACCTCTTCAAACCTTCTTCCTGCCAGACATGGAAGACCATATTCAACAATCAGGCTCTGACAGTTTTGACTGTAACCACAGTGGAAATATCCGCTCTTCCAGACAGAGATGTGAAACTTTTGAAACCTTTCACAGAGATTTACTTGGGTAGGAATGGATTCCAAGTGCCTGCAATGCTTAAGGCAATGCAGGAGTTCAGACTGCAAACTGCTAATAATTTTGAGACTGGAGCTGAATATGATTTCTTTCAGCATAGTTTCTCCCTCAAAGTAACTTCTCTCTAGTCTTCAAATGGTCAAAAATCATCTGTGAAAGCAAAAAGTCAGTTGTCAGCAGTGTCTGCAAAGCTAAATTTGGGAAGATCTAAAATGTTATGTGAAATGGTTGCATTATTGAAAACAGTTCCTACAGAAACAGCACGTTTCCCTTAGAACTACAAACAGACTGCAAAACAGTGAGCTGTAGGATGTGCATTCCCCTACCCCATGACTGCTGAAAGCTGAAACTCCTCTATTTTGAGACTTTCTTTTCTGGCATCAGGAACACCTAGGTCAATTTAAAGTAGATTAGACAGATTGAAGAGACTCTTGCAGAATTATCTTCAGTTTCCACAGCTAGACTGCCATCTGATGAACAGCAGCTCAGCGTAATTTAACACACACTCTTAAGAGGGTTTGCCCTTGTCCAGAGTAACAAATAACTGTCACCCTAAAAGCACAAGTTTTAAAGATGTCAGTGTGTTTCCAGGTTAAGAACAAGTATCACCTTTGAATTCTGGTCAAATTCAGTGCAAGGATCAACTGAACATCAGGTATCAATAGCAACCTGTATATCCCTAGACAAGAGGAAGGAGTACAGTGCTTCAAAGATCTTCTGAAATCAGTACATGATAATCAATTCCTGATTTTCCTGTTACACTCTGATTAAGCTATGCTTTCCCTGCATACACACACACAGGGATGCATTTCTCACTAGGCCAAGGCAAAGAGAGCTGCTGAAGAGCCCAGTGTAGAAGAAACTGCTTTCCTGAACACAAAAATTCATCTGTTTTCTCTCTCCTCCCCAACTCCCAAAGATAATGGTGAAAAAGGGTTTTCTAAACTATTTGTTTTCTTGCATCTCACCATCTAAGTAAAGACCAAGAACGTTTGGGAAGCCTGTAGTCTGTGCATTCGCTTACTTGCATCAGAAACCCACTAAGATTGAAATGTACACTTGCCTTTGCTCATTTTCTGTAGCTCTATTAAATCACAGTCCAGAGTTCTCTAACGGGAAGAATTATATGAAGCAGCTCTAGATGCTACACTGTCCCAGAAAGCAAGAGCTGCTCATCCTCACTAGCATTTTCCAGCCACCTCTCCCCAGACTACAAGAAACATGGTTTTCAACAAGCTAACATGCTTCTCACTGCACAGACAAATGCAGTTTTGAACATTTTTAGATGCTGCATAAAACATAGTTGCACCTGGCAGGTATTGTCACAGTATTTATAAGCAGGTAAGAAACAGAATACTTGACTTGCAGCAAGGGCGGTAAATAAGAACTGATGTTGCAAGACAATGATTTTTCAAAAAAGTCAACTGGCACATACTCTTTGTCCTGAATAATTCCTCTTTCAGACATGATTCTACACCTACTAGACTGTACTTAAATGGGCATCAAGCTACAGGAAATCTAAAACACATTACTTAGGTATTGTAGCTTGAATGAATCACAGAGCAAAGGGAGAGGAAATACACAGGGCAGGACTGTGTGGGGACTGTTGCACAGCAGAAGAACCAGTGTACCACACACTAGTTGCAAAACTATGAGAACCCAGACAGTTAGAGCAGTTCTTTCACATCAGATGGGTAGTTACAGTTTTGCAATATGACTGGCCGAACAGATATGAGGAGATAAAGCTTGGGACACACACCTACCCACACACATACATACATCATGGCCTTAAAACAGTTTGGTTCATTTTTTTTTCTTTCACATTCTTCTACTAACTTTTAGATGAGCCTGTGCCAATCAAAGCAGAGCAAAAAGTGTTACATTTTGGAAAAGACACTTGCATAAACAAATCTTGTTTCACAGAAAAAGCTTGAGCAGATCTTCCATGGTTTTTGGGCTTCTGTTAGGCTTAAATTCAGTGCTGGATAATGCTGAACTATTAGCAGATGTGATTTTTCTCCCTTTGGGCTTCCCAGATGAGTACAGAAAACAACATATCCTCAGCTTTGAGAGGCAGATACTTAGTATAATTTCTGTCCTAACATACTTAGGACTTCTGAAGTTCTGTATATATAACAAAGATTATCCAGAGAGCATAATGAATATTTCATTAATTGAGGTTTAACTGCAAATGTTTCTGAATGCAATAGTAAAAAAGATCTACACATCTACACTGTACTAGTCACAACAAACCTTTGAAAGAGTGGTATAAGTGTTTGCCTTTGAGAACATCTTGATGAATAAAAGAATTCTGACGTTTCTGGTCCATTCAAAGAGGAGAATATTAAATCCCTTTAAGCCTTTTCCTCCTAAAAGACTTGCATTTGAGGACATGTCAACTTTATTCACTGAGAGCAAGTTCACTTTGCAGAATAGTGAACTGATGTTGGAAAGGAAATAGACGACATAGTTAAAAAAAAACCCAAACCGAAACTTCGCAGTACCTCAGATCCAGTAGTCTTTGCCCTCTTTGCAGGAATTTCTTTATCCTATAGGGAAAGAGTGAAGTAAAAAAGTGTATCAAGAACATCAGAGAGGAATACTGTATTCACATAACTATAGACAACAGTAGTTTGCAAGGCAATTGAAACACTCTTTTTTGAGCATAAAGGTCTAAACTATAACTTTTAAAAGTAAGTACTCAGTTCTGTTTCATTGTGACATTTTAACCTTCAAGATGTTAACAGAAGAAGATAAAAAATGTACATGGATACATCCACCGTCTCCCAACTACTAAGAAATTTAAGCAGCAATTTAGGTCTGTCCTCAACTGATTAAAAACACAGTCATCCTTCTGTACAGTCGAAGAAGAAAAAAAAAATCTCAAATAAACAAAACAAGTATGGAAAATAAGGCTGGAGTTATCCATCATAAAGTCCACAAAGCTTAGACCATGGGGTGGAAAGCCTGTAACATACAACTCTTTAAGTCCTCCTCTGACAAAGAAGGCAAAATTAAGGGAGACCTTCACAATGACTCCCCTTCTTGCCACCCCCCACCCTGCCCCGCCCAGGCTCTCTGTGAGATGGAATGCTATTTTCCTGCTCACATACCAAAATGAAAGTCTCTCCACATTGATCAGACACTGCTGTACTCTAATTTAATCTACTGAAAAATTACAGACTATAGCCCACTCCTACAAACTCTAAACTCTACATATACGAACAGCAAGGTCAACAGAGAATGTGTGATGGAAATGCCCATTGATTGTCCAGCACTAGCACCCACTGAACAGGGCATCTTATAATGACACTCTGAATGAGATAACTTCCATTGACTAGCACTCAGGTCTCCTGATCAAAAAAGGTTTCATTCATATTTTAAATCTCTCGGTTTTAATAATTCACAAGATTGGCTCATCAGTTCAGAAGTCTCCATCTGAACGCCTTAAAACTACTGACCTTTCACATCATTCATATCATCCATAGAGACTCGGTAACAGATCAAGAAAACAGCTAAAACCCTCCCAACCTGTTTGTCTAACAAGCACACCATGATAAGCAAACCCAAACCTAAACTGAAGACTGGCAGTTCTCCCACCAGTGACAGACAAAACAGGCGTTTCATTATTGCTATAACGAAGCCCCAGGGAGGGTGGCTAACAAGACGTGAAAGTGCTCAGCTGCACCTCACGCACTGCCATTCTCCAAAGGTGTGATTACCACTTCTCTCTTGGGCATTAGTGTTGCCTTACAATTACAACGCTCCTTCTGGGAATTAAAGACGTACACCGTAAGTTGCGCAAGCACGTGCTGTACATATACTACAAAGAAACGCACACTTTTAATTGTAGATGCAGAAAACCACCAATTTAAAAAGAGTAGCAACAGAAAATTAATTCAAGCACACATAAACACAGACCTAAACACAGAGAATAATCACAAGGTACAGTGAGGGTTCCTCCTGCCCTCAATCACTTGAGGACTTAGAGAGACACCTAGGCTTGCCTACACAGCAATCATTATGTTTCATTGTAAGGAGAAAATTTGGTGGAATTATTGCGCCTTTATTACATAAGGAATCAGCCTGAGTTAGACTGGTCCTTTCTGGCACAATACATCTCTCCATTGATTATCCAAAAATCTTTGTGTTTCAAATTAATTGTGTTTCAAGGCATAAATACATACCTCTTTAGATGCAGCCAACAGTGGAATGTCATGAAATGGGGAAATATATTTACCATCTGCATTCTCTGAAAGACAGAACAAAGAAGCAGCATCACAAACCTAAAGATGTGCCATACAATGTTGGTGTTGCTAAACATCATGCAGTACAGAAATGTATATATGCTACGATTATGCATTAGTTAAACTTTTCCCGAAGTTTAATTTCAAGTACTAAAAATTAACTTACATGTAGGACAAGGAATTTGATTGTTTTGATAAAGATTCATTAGAATCAATTTTATTGCTTTAGTATTCAACACTATGCTCCTCTTCTGACTACCTGGCAACACAAGCTATGTTAAGATGAAAAGATCCTTTCATTCTCTTTTCTTCTCACTGGCCATACACAACCATTATCAGAGGAAAAAAAAAAAAACAAAGGAACTTCATGTCCATCAGCAATAAATGAATTAATCTAGCAATGTCTAGCAATGTCTCTAGAACAGTGTGATTTCACTGTATTTCTAATAAACTGGGTTTCAGGACCACAAAGAGAAAATCCTCCAACACAGCAGGCCAAAGTTTGATCAAAAGAGTGAGGGATAGGACAATTGTTCAGGCCCTAGATATGAAATACCACAGAAACTGATATTAACTTAAAGGGGGCCCAACTGCACTTCGGCCTTGCTCCCACTTGAGAAAGAAACAAAATTCATTGGAGAGGATGTTTAAGTTTTTCAAACTACTCCACTGAATTTTTTTCAACATACTAAAAGCCCAAGTACCACATAAAAACAGTGCAAACACTAACTCAAACCTCAAGGAATTTCTCCTCTGCTAGTACCTCTATTCACAGTAAAGGAAAAAGTAGACAAGTAACATCACTTAGCTTTGGACTTAACTTTGACCACCTCAGCAAAGAGAAGTGAATGGAGTTGATCTGCAACTCCTGGAAGCCTCCCAGATGCTTCCCCCAAACAAAACAAAGTTTAGTGCTAGGCTGTTTATTCCCATCAAAGAAAGTGACTTTCCCAGATGAGCTCGTGGGCTGGCAGCCCCAGGGACTGAGCACGAGGCAGCTCTGGCAGGACGCTGCCAACCGGGTACGCGACGCCTCCGCTTCTCCCACACCAGCGGACGTCAGAATTGACTGCTTATAGGTCAATGGACCAAAAACGTACAAAACCACTGCTAGAGATTTGGCACCCAGATAGACAACACTGTTTCAAAAAACCACTGCCAGAGAACTGGCACACAAGCAGACAACATTGTTACGAAAATGGGTAATACTGAACACGGCACACCCTCAGCTCTCAGCGGGCCTTGAAGAGCCTCCTGGAGCACTGCCCGTGTCTTCGCCGTGCCACTGGCTGGCCCCCCCTCGAGGCCGGAGCCCCACGTTTTGGGTGCCAGCCTCCCATCTCAGTGACGTGTATGGAGGGAGGGGGGTGCCCTGGTCACAAGGGACAGGCTGCGCTGTCACACCGCAGAGCCTCCCGTGGCTGTCCCCGGGGTACCACAGCCCCCCGCCCCAGGCTCCCACAACACGGCGGCGCTTCACCCCCGGCGCCCTTCGTCCTCCGGGGCTGGGGAAGGGCACGGCAGAGCCGGGGCTGAGCAGGCCCAGCATCCCCTCCAAAAGCCGGGATCTCCACAGGATCCGCCCCCACACTCTAGAAAACACTGCTCCCTCCCTGCAGCAAGTGGGGTGGCTCACCGAGCCCGATGAGCCTCCGCGGAGCGGGACCCGCCGCCGCCTTCTCCCTCCGTCGCCCCGCGGGACGGGGAAGGAAGGGGTTTACGGAGCCCGGGGCTGCTACTTACTAAAGTAGAGGCGGTAATCGGGCGAGTTGGGCCGCCTCGCTGCTCCGTGCTGTAGCGGGCCATGGCGCCCAGGCGCCCCACCACCCCGCGCCGCCAAGCAGCAGCCGCGACAGCCCCCGCGGCGCCCGCATGATGGCGGCGCCGCCCTCCCCTTCCTGCGGCGCCGTCGCTGCGCCGGCCCTGCCCGCCTGCCCCCGCCGGCACGGAGGCCGCGGGGGCCGCCGGGGGCATCAGGGGGAGCGCCTCAGGCGGAGAGGGAGGCTGTGGGGTGCCCGGCCTCAACGGAGAGCTCCATCGAGTTGAAAATAAATAATAATAATAATAATAAAAAAACCCCAACCCCTACTTGACGTTGTAGGTGACCCCCAGCGGGAGCCAGGAAAGCCCGGGCAGGGTCGTACCCCAGCTGTGCCCAGGCTGAGGTGTTCTCAGGCCACCAGCACTGCTACATGGAAGGGGTTGCCAAGAAGATGGAGCCAGGCTCTCCTCCGTGGTGCCAAGCAATGGGACATGAGGCAACGGGCAGAAACTGTTGCACAGGAAGTTCTACCTGGATATGGGGAAGAACTTCTTTACTGTTTGGGTGACCGAGCACGGGAACAGGCTGCCCAGAGAGGTTGTGGAGTCTTTCTCACTGAAGATATTCAAGAACTATCTGGATGCAACTCTGTGCAATGTGCAGGGAGGTTGGAGCAGATGACCCACTTCCAAACACCGATTCTGTGATTCTGTGTAAAGTGTGGATGCAAAATTAAGGGTGATGGTAGTAGGGTTGCTATCCCTACCTGAGGCCCACAGCAGTGTGAGGACCCTACCATGCTGCTCCCTAGTTCGTTTGTTTGTTTCTTCTTGGCACATGGTTTTATGTCACCCAAGCCAGTTTGTGTCTGCACTGCTTGTGGCCCGGCTATTTGCATGGGTTGCCCATGGCAGGTGAATTCTTATATTGAACGCTGCTGATACTTAAACTAGATTCTCATCTGTATTCATGTTGTGCTGGTTTTAAAGCTTAATACCTCTACATATGATCTGATTCCTTTGAATTCCCTTTTCATTGATCTTTGAGGGCAATTTCAAATTAATTTCCTCTGTCGATAAGGGTGATAGTTCTTGGAGTAGTGCTCCTTATTTGTGGATCTTTCAAAAATTCCTGAAAAGGGGCAGATACCACTATTTGCATTTCATCGACGGAAAAAATGAGACAACAACTTTTGTTGTATCATCACTTAAATCCGAAGCCAATTATCTTGTGTATTCACCGTTAAAGGTGGTCAATATTAGCTTTGAATTTTAGCTGTTTCAGTTTGAATTATCTTGAAAGATTTCTGCAGGGTAACTCCATGTTACCCTCATTATTTTATACAGTATTTTAAATGTTACTGGGAATTATTAATTTGCAGCAGAAAGGCTTAGTCTCTTCAATCAGATTTTAACAGCATATAACTACTTCTTCCCATTATTTCTTCCCTCTACTACTTTGGTAGATCAGGAAAGAGTCAGGATTGTATATTCAGCATGTGCAGAAAGGACAAAGAATTATTTTACACTGGAGCAGGAGATTTTCATGATGGCCTCAGTCACTGTTCCCCCATGTACTACATTGAAATATGTTAGTTGCTGTTCTGGATCTTTAAGGAATCTGCATTCTAGTATGTAGATTTTCCATTACAAGAAGGCTCTGGGGAAAAAAAAAAAGCTGTGGTCTTCTCTGATTTGTGCCACTGCTTGCTGTATTTATGACAATAGACTTATCTCCATGCTATTTTGCAGGCCCATTGCCCACTTCTGCAGAAGCTGCAAAATAGTAGTTCATGTTCCACTAGAGGAGTTGGCATCTTTCTTCACTGAGTTCATCAAATGCAAGGTTATTGGGCTAATCCTCTCCATTTGACATGTAGGGATGAGATTTTTCATAGAATGGCCTGGGTGAAAGGGACCTTAAAGACCATCTAGTTCCACCCCCCCTGTCACGGACAGGGACATCTTTCACCAGACCAGGTTGCTTAGAGCTCCGTCCAACCTGACCTTGAACACTTCCAGGGATAGAGCATCCACAGCTTCTCAATTCCAGTGCCTCATCACCCCCACAGTAAAGAATTTCTTCCTAGTATCTTCCTAATATCTTCCTAACATCTTCCTAATCTAAACCTACTCTCAGTTTGAAGCCATTCCCCCTTCCCCCTTGTCCTGTCACTACATGGGCTTATAAAAAGTCCCTTTCCATTTTTCTTGTAGGCTCCTTTCAGGTAATAGAAGGTCTCTGAAGTTACTGATATTTTAAGTTTATCAAGAGGGCAAATAATCTGCTTTTCATATGGAATAGTTAAAAAAGGGAAAACCTAGATTTTTTTTCTATTATAATAAAATCTATTCTTACATGCTTTCTTTGAGCTGGCCTGCTGCTGAAATGGGCAAGGTTAAAAGGAAACGTGCCACAGGCCTAGCCTTCCGCCTCTGCTTAGTTCTGAGGAATCTGGATTTCATCTATGGAACGTCAGAACCTTTGAAAATCACTTACTGAGCACGCACACAGTACTTTTACACTTGCAAAGCTAGCAGTTGGGTGCAAGGTTATTGTAGTAGGAGTCCAATATATATTTATTTCCCTATACAAGCTTGAAAGTGAAATACGTTGCAGTGGCCAGGAGTCCCTGTAAGATGCACAGAGTCTGAGCACAGAGTTCTCCATTGCTTTGTGTTGTGAACATGGTCTTACCTAAAGCTCTCTCAATTGTAATGGGAAATGGACTGTGAAGCACTTCATTTTTAATTTATAAAGTATAAACAAGTTTCTGTGCAGGTACTGTTTAGATGCATAGATTGATGCCATCATGTTACCTAGCAGGGGTAGATGATACAGCAGAAAACCACACAGAAACCTTGTTAATGCTGCCAGAGCAGAGAACATGACATTTTAGGACTCTGAGGTATCCAAAATTACCCTACTACTGAAGAAATAATAATGCTTTAAATAGGTTTTACTGTATTTTTCAGTATTGTGCATTATATTACACAGAATATGGCAGAAGTATGCACACAACTCCTCAAGTCATATTTGGGTAAGACAGCTTCCTGATTAGAATAAATCTACCTAACATCCTTGAATCTTTGAAACAGATTAATGTTTTTGTTCCAGTATTTACCTTAAGCAAATTGTCCAGAATTACCAAGTCTTTTACTACCAAGGGATTTTTTTACATTCATTCCCAAGCATTTTACATCCAGATCCTTGTAGTATGATTCCAATTGGGCCAGCAATAGGCATTTATAGGACTGATCCCATTTGTTGACCTTGAAACAGCTCCCACTGAAAAACAATAAAAATATTGCTATTTATTTCAATGCAATTAGAACAAGATCCTTAAGACTTAAGTAGGACTTACATGGTACTTAGGTTTTATGCTTGCCCTCTGCACAGGGGTGAATCTCATTCCAGCAAAATGCCACTGGAGTATAGCAAAAACTCAGCAACAATATAATCATCTAAGCCTGAAGGACATCCTTTCTTTAAAAGTTTGTACTCTGCAGTGTACATTTACATTTATTTTAGATAAATTTTTATATACATACCTATGTATTTTAAAATTAAGGGTTTTGCCCATGAAAATGCTGTGCAAATTAAATACAGAAAACGTATTATAATTTAGACACCCATCCTCCTGAATGAAAATAATTTTCATCTTTTCAGCTAATAAGGCTTTGAAGAATTTCATTAGTACCACTATGTGCTATTTCAGTGCATTCACTCTTGACTGGTGATCACATCATTATCGTTACATTTTGCTGTAATAGAACTTCTATCTCCATGGCTTATAAGACCATTAGTCTGAAGGAATCAATTCCTGCCAGCCTTCTGTTTTGCTGCTATGTGTGTGCAAGAGGCCAGCAGGAGGATAGCCACCCTCCCTGTCCAACCACCTCTGTAGAACAGGTCGCTGCTTGCACTTGCTTACCAGTGTTTCCTTGTTCAGCCATCACCATCTCACCAAGGTGCCGATGGATCAGCTCCTACCGGTGCTCCCTAGATCAGACCAAGACAAGCAAGGCCAGTTGATAGAGAGTTTGGGCTAAGTTAGTCAGGCTGCTTTACAGCCAAAGCAAGTTAAGGAGCATGAACAACTCCTCCTGCAGATCTATGCACTGACAGTCTGCAGCAGGAGGAGGAGGATGAGTTGTGGGAGTCATTGGCACAGCTGGATCTGGGAAAGGACATCTAGAGAGGATGTCTACACGCAGACTACTCACACACGTATTTGCATTTTGCTCACGGATGTTGCCTGATGGCAACAAAACACTGCATCATCTTGCTAAGAGGAATAATCTTCTATTTCAGTAACTAGAATTAGGTTTGTCAAGTTATGTTACTTTCCCTCCCAATGTGAATAAAAACACAGACTCCTATCCCAAAGAAACTAAGTACCCTGGGTCAGACTGCAAACCCTTTTTTTTTCTAGGGGTGAATTCACTTCAGCAACCCAATTGCTTTAAAGAGACTGATGCTCTGTATTTATGCAAAATTTGGATTTACATTACCATGTTTAGGAAGACGTCAAGTTTACATCCTGGATTTTTCTGAATAAATTGTTTATCTGAGATGTTTGTTTATTTTTTAACCATGCTTTTTGTTTAGGCTCCCCACAATGTATGTTAGGATTCACTTGCCAGACTTAGCTTCTCTGGACCTCTGCCTAGGAAGCGATTTGGCTATCCTGAGGCCAAGACGCCATGGTTGAGTCACGTTTTGTAGGCTATGGTAATTTTTTTCCTGTTAGACATCTGTATTAAGTTCATTTTAAGCTCTGTGAACGAAGGATTTTCAGCCTACCCTAACTCTCATCAAAACTTGTTTGTGAGTAAAAACTAAAACTTTTTTTTTTTTAAGACTCTTATCTTTGATACCCAAGGCAGCTTCCCCATTACAAAACAGAAATCACGAAATAGTATCTTTTCCTATTCATTCTTTCATTGATTCTTTCATATAAGTGCGTAAACACAAATAAAGAGAGGGGAAAAATGATGTAAAAATACTGTCTGGAAATATGAAGTTTTATTGTGAAGCTGCAAATCTGTAATCATTCAAAATAGGGACTTAAAAGGAAAATCTTGCCTGTTGTTCGTAATAGTTTTTTGGCTCCATTCCCATCTTGATTTGTGAATTGCCAGACATAAGGTTCTCAAAGATTCCTAGAGAAAATATTTCACCTTTGGTAATTTCTACGCCCCCCTATTTTACATCGAAACATAATAAATAATAAAGATCCATCTTCCTGTTCTTTTACCTGTGCCTCGCTCGCTTCCTTGTCTTTCCTTATTAGCTTTGATATCACAGTGCCATCTACTTGATCAACAGAGTCAGTTTATTTTCCTTGGAAAATAACTGTGCAGCTGTAACTGAAGAAATCAAAGGGCTGCTCAGTTTCCTAGCAAGTTCCTTCTCCTTCTCACCTCCTAGCCCTTTCAAAGCAGCACTGCCCTTAGATGTCCGCCTTTGGGAGCTGGCCCAGCTCCGAGACTGTTTCACAGACCTACACAAAGCCCAGCTGGATAGTGACAGATCCACAGGCACTGCAAGGACAATGCAAGCCCTGCCGACCCTTCTCTCAGCATCCCTTCTCCTCTCTGGCAGGTGTTTTGATTTGAGAGACGGGTCCCCCTCTATAGGCAGAAAACGTGTCAGCCTTTTGTACGTGTAAACTGGAGCAGAGGCTTTGTTTGGAGTAAAAAAGCATCACAGCAGTTGGAGAAGATGGATTGCACAGCTTGAAAGGTTGAGCCATCCCTTCTTAGAAATATCAGCAGCCTAGCCTGAGCCCCGGCAGGCATGTACCTTATGAATTTTTCCTACAAATATTTAGACAAGAAATACTGTAGACGGGGCTAAAAGAAATTATCGCTGTGCGCTTACTTCTAAAGACCTGTTTCTCTACAGGAATCACCAGTCTGGCAAGATCAACAGGAAGAGTGAAGGTGAGACTGCCACACTAAATAACTTTTCACCTACAAGACAGGCTTTTTTCTCTTTTTGTACTCTTGAAAGGTGTTTGAAGTGGTTTTTTTCTATGTATATTTCAAAGTAATTTTGATTCATTCATTGTGAAAAATCAGTGTGTAGACTCCAGTTTTACCTGTCCTTAAGCCTTCTCTTTTTATTGCTTTTATCCCCACCTGTCACTCTCTTATCTTACCAGTATGGTTGAAGCAGGTAGGGCGTACGTACCAGCAACTTTCCAGTGCTCAAAGTCCTCGGTAGGCCTTACGCATGATTGTTCTTATCAAAGCCTAAAAGTTTTGTCCCTCAGAAGACATCTTTGCTATGACTAGTGCAGAGTGACAAGAGATACAGGCTTGCTTTTATAGGCACTTTGGCTTCTCTGTATGGAGGCAGGCAGCTGTAGAGACACCTGCGTTCTTTGCTGTTGAGCTCCATCTGTGAGGAGGGTAGGACAGCTTTCTGCAACAGTACCGTGGTACCTTTCTGCTTCTCCACTGCCTGTTAAATGTTATCTCTTCACCTGAGCAGTACTGGTACTGGCTGGTGAATTCACCCTGCAGCTGCAGATTGAGACTGTCTTTTCGCTTGGTGGCTGTGCTGGCCATTGCAGTGAACAAACTTGAAAATGCCGGTCCTGTCCTATTGCCACAGGACTCCAGCAGTGGTCTGTGCCTCCCCTCTAAGGGAACAGGCACCCTAGTCAACCCACACCAGCAGTTTTCATGTATCCTTGGGGATACTAAGTTATAAAGAAATCTCTTGTAACAGCTGTGAGGCATTACAAGAAAACAAATAATTGTTTGCTTACTTAATGGCCATCAGTCTTGATGGCGCTCCTGGTTCATTTATAGCTCAGGACTGAGATAAAGGTTAGTTCTGACCATGCAACAATAAGCTCTTATATGTGCCTAATACAGTTGCTTGGGAACACGATGCCAATATTTTCTGTGTTGACACCAGCACCTGTTCTGTCTCCTAAGCAGGGTGGCTTCCATGCAAATGACTCCTACGTGAGTGCTCGCATCAACTGGATTCCAGTTTACTTTGTAGAATTAAATGAGCACAACATAGAGTGGTTAAAGAGATTTTCACATTAATTGTAAAATGAGCATTTTGTCCACACAGATGTCAAATATTCCTTCTTGTCTTATGGATTACTGACTTTGATACTGCTTGTCACTGGGGCCAGAAGAGAGTGGTAATAACTTGAAATTGAGAGACGGTTGTTCATGCTATTGTGCATGGCAGCTATGGCAGCTGAAGTCATCACATGCAGTTCTTACTGTGCTTTCTGTGGCATTTTGTTATAGCCCAAATAAAGTTTGGTAAACACTAGTAAGAGTTTATAGGGGTACCTTACTCAAATGCACATCTGATTGTTTTTACATATTTCTCCTGCTGATTGCACAGGCACAATCCTCTAGTGTAAAATAATGATGGGGTTTAATGTGACGATGGATAAGTCATGTCTCAAATCTCCCTCTGTTCAGAGGGGATAAGGAAGCCACTGGTCCTGAATGTGTCCACTTCATTTGGAATATTACAGAAGACATGCTATTTTCAGCCTTTTCCCTGCTGAGTGGCACAGAGAAGGTATTTTGAATTTTGCAGAAAGTACTTATGTACGTTTCTAAACTGTTTTGTAAGCCTGCTCTGGGCTCCTGGCTGCCTCTGAAATAATGCTGCCAGGTAAACTATTGCAAGTACAACAGCAGCAGCAAACTACAGCTGGCTTTCCCCATAATAATTGCCTTGCTGAATGAAGACACACCTTTTCACACCCTGTGACTGAGTTGAGGAGGAAGAGGAAGACCACTTTTGCATGTGGGTAGGTTGCTGTGGTAATAAACACCTGAGCAAACTTTACTATATCCTATCTTGGCTGTAGCACTGCATATTGTGGCAGAGCCTACAAAGCCAAGACTTTAATAAAGTTTGTTTTTCCACCTCCACCCGGCCAAAATACATTCCTCAGTTCTCCCCCAAACCATCTTAATTTAAATAAATACAATGAAATCTCATGTAAATGATGGGACCTGTGTCTTCCGAAATGCATGACACTGTAAAATCCTGGTAGGGGAATATACCTTCTCTGAGTGACTCTGGTTTAAGCAACCATTAGTCCTACCCACAGCTGCTCAGATCCTGCGTCATCCCCTGCCTCAAGCTGCCACAACTTCTTTGTAGCTGGGTGATGAACTAATCGGGAACACAGATCCAGATGGAAAATAGCCCCAGGAAAAGGGGTGAGGGAGGGAGTTTTCTGCCAGATCAGTTCCTCCATCTCATCTCAAATTCGTGTGTTTACACCCTGCAGCAAGAATGGGAACAAAATCATCTGGGGAAGAGGGGCAATCAGGGTGGTGACTGTTTAAACCAGTTTTACCACCCTCAGTGAATGCCAAGCCATTGCTTCAAAAAAAGCTCCTCCCTAAGTCCCAGTGTAAGGAAATGGGGTGGTTGATTTTCCTCAACTCACGTCTTAATCTGTGTACTACTTGTTGCTGGGGCTTTGATGCTTGTCAGAAGTATGTCACCAATCTGTCCCTGCCTACGCCTCTCCCTGCTGTCACCACTGCTCTGCCTTTCAAGGAACTTTTGTGGTCTGACTTGCAGAATAAAGAGTTTCTTAGGAAATATCAGAGAGGAGGCAAGATGTAACACATGAATTGCCTATGTAATATGTGACTTCTCTGTGTGAGCACAAAGTCTTCCAAGTATTTCCCTCACATTTTATTCCTCTGCCAGATTGTGTTTGGGCTGGACACTTTGTGCAGCACTGGCATGGTGCTGCAATTTGACGTAGTAAATTGCTTAACAGTTTCATAACCTTTTCCTTTCACTACTGAATAGAAATGAAGGTCTTTGATCAGGAGGTTGCATCACAGGACCAGCTTTGTAAGGAAAAATAAAAGTTGGAAACGAGGTTACACTACTACGTTTCATCGCCACTTGTTTTTTACTAGACAGTCCTTCAGGGACACAGTGTGGCAGCGCTAAAGCCATAAGCTCTGCCAGCATCTGTCAGAGGGACATTAGTTTGTCCCCTGGCAGATGCTGTGGCAATGACTGTGTGAGACTGACACCGATTAGGTTGCACCACGGGGCTCCCGCCAGGCGTTTCCTGTGGCAGCGAGGGCCACAGGGTTGGGTATCACAGCAGCAGCAGTGATTGCTACTGATGGCTGTTGGGGCTTTTTCCAGGATAAGTCCTGTCCAAGCTTAGATGCCAGCAACTCCTGCTGTTTTGACATGAGCTTGATTAGACTGGTGCTACAGAGGATCACTAGACAGTACGTGTGTGCCAGAGGCCATTGCTAACAGACAGGATAATAACATCTCTTCCAGAGGCTGATCCAGAGGTATGACAAGCAGGTGTTTTGGTGTCCAGTTCCTCAGCCATCAGAGCACGGTGGTTTGTTACAGCAACCTTCACAGGTCCTTGGCAGGCATTGCCTTGGCTCTGGCCTCTCTGTGTGCAGTGTAAAGCAGGACAGAGCCTGGTTTGAGACAAATGTCAGCTCCACACTGCTTGCCACCTTCCAGAGGGGCTTTTGTCTCCCTCTCAGCCCTTCTCTTCATTGGCCTGAGGGATCGGTCTCCTTTCAAACCTGTAGATCCGGAGTTTCCAGCCCAAAAGCTACACCTCTCAGTGGGATCGAGGGACTGGCAGATGCAACTCAATTTGGGGTCCTGACCAGTCTGCCGGTTGGGCATTAGCCCAGGGGAAGCAGGAGTGAGGGTGAAGGTGGTGGCTGACCTCCCCTTCCCATTTGCCTTGCCTCTGCTTCCCACTGCCCCTGCAGTGCACAGAGGGAAGGGGTCCAGTGAAAGCGTGGCAGTGCCCTGTCACACTCGGGCGTCCCTCTGCTAGAAAGGATGCAATTCCCTCTTCGGGGTGCCGGCACCCACGGCCGTGCGGCGGGGCGAGGAGGGTGCCCTGAAGCAGGAAAGGATCCGTGAATGGTTGCGGTTTGGGGCTGGCCCTGAAAGCGGCCCCGCCAGGCGTGCTTGAACACAAGGCAGGTGAATGCAAACGCTGCCTGGGGCGCCACCTTCCCGGGGGTGGAGCTGCTCCGGCACAGGTGGCAGGGCTGAGCCCGGGGCCCTGCGGAGCCTGGGGAGCCTTGCTCCAAAACCAAGCCTAAAGCAACCAGCCTTCACCTGGGCGGTGAGTTCACCTCCCTGAAAATCAAGCTGTTGCCCACCCTGCCACCACCACCACCACCAAGCAAGGCTGTTCGTGGCGAGCATGGACTGTCCGGGGAAGGAAGGCGTGGGGGGAAGGAAGAGGAATTTGGCCCTGCTGAGGAACAAGCTGTACATGGGGGAGAGGAGGAGGACAGAGCCCGTGGTGGAGAGCACCACCACCGCCGGGGACCATGGCACCTTGAGGAGGAGTCAGTCCGACAGGACAGAGTACAGCCAGAAATTACAAGGTACTGGGGAAGCCTGTTTGGTGCTCTGCTGCTAGGGATGCTCTGAACTGGGGTGGTATCTCAGTGCCCTCCAGGCTGCAGCCTTGAGATAAAGAAGGAAATGGTCATCTCTGCTCCCATGCACTCACAGTCGGAATAAGCAATGGCCCCTCTCACGTTTGCCCCTCACCTCCAGGGTGGGAAATGTTTCCCCTAATTTTTCTAAATAGTGTTGTGTAGACAGGACACAAAATATAATCCAAGGTTTTGCTGAGTTCTGCAAAACGCATATGCAACCAAGATCTTTCTCGTTCATCACCAGAATGCATTTGCAGCACAAACTGTTATGTGAAAATAGAATGCCTCTGTCCTATCTGTCGTTGGCTGTTGTACCAAGTGGATTTTATGCCAAGTCGATAGACGCATCAAGGACATTTTTTTTCTCAGTTAAAAATATCAGGATTTATAATGTGTTTATCTGCTGCATGGTTTGTACAAGCCTGAACTAAGTATGTCCAAATACATGTTTGGATGGATATACTGATTCAAATTATACCATTATGGAGAGGGTTTCTTTTCAAATAACCAGATTGCATCTGGACTACAAATTGTAGTAAAGTATGCCAGTATTGGGCTTGTCAATCAAAAATTAAATGTGATGCCACAAATTGAGGAAAAGCATGAAGAATGTGAATGGCTATTTCTGAGAGTGCTCTGGAACACGAACCAATGAATTCCTGTGGGTTTCCAGGGTCTTTTAACAACAGGGTCCCATCACAAATGCAGGGTTTGAGTATTATTATGCTGTGTGTATTACTAATAGTCATATAACTACCTAGTGACAGTTACTCTTGCGACCATAATCCTTTATGGGGAAATAAAATAGAAAAATACTTGTATTGTGGTTTTGATGCACTTAATTAGGAAGTAGCATTGCTTCAGAAAGACAACAAAAGCAGAAAATAAAGTAATAAGCCTGAAAATAATAAGTTTTCTATGGGGGCTGCATATGCTGAGAACAACAGAGCGGTTCATCAATTATGCTGTTCCCTCCTCTTGATAGCTAATCAATGAGGAGATGAAAAATATTCGGTTAAGTCAGGCCTGTGCTTCAGGGATCTGGTGGGGGTGTTTCAGGGCACAGGCATGGATTGCTGTGGCTGAGCAGGCAAGCTCCTGGCAAACGTCCTACCAAAACAGTTTGTAACTCGTGAACGGGGTTGTCCAGGTGAGGTCAAGGTTATCAGAGCAGTATCCAGCAAAAAGTGTGAGATCTTTCTGTCTCATGATGGCTGTATTCATGCCATGAATGTCTCCTGTTTAAAATCTGAAGCAAAGGAGGTGGGGAAGCCTAGGAAGTCATGGCAGAATGTGAGGTTATGTTTATGGCAGCATTCCAAGGAGACGGTAAATCCAGCTTTACAGCTCCTACCACCAGCTGAGACTGCCGCGGCCACATATTGCAAAGCACTGGTCCGGTATCGGCTCACTCCACTTGCTTCCTTTTGTTCAAGAAAAACGATGATGGGTTAACAAGGTACCTGCAGGCTTTATATTGGATTAGAGGTTGCCTGTCCTCAGAGTGAAAATACAAAGGCAGTAGAAATTCCCATGAAGTGTATTTACAGTTGCCATAGAAAGAAATGCAGCTGTGTGCCAAGGCCTGACCTGGATCAAATTTTCCTGAGCTAGATGTGCCTGAATCTGATAACGATCACGGATCCCGGACCTAACTTGCTGCTATGATCCTACACCTTTATTTTCTTCGTTTTTCTCAGTAGTACTTGAATGCAAAGCAGCTCACTTCAGGGTGGGGGAAGTGGTTTTGTTGGCACAAAGCTTTTGAGTTTTCCATTCCTGTTAAGAAAACCC
This sequence comes from Manacus vitellinus, assembly GCF_001715985.3. Classification (NCBI taxonomy): domain Eukaryota; kingdom Metazoa; phylum Chordata; class Aves; order Passeriformes; family Pipridae; genus Manacus; species Manacus vitellinus. The sequence goes on along the minus strand of NW_021938789.1, from coordinate 43,552,199 downwards.
CGGCTCTGTTGGTGACAAGTAGTCTGTTGTGTATCACCAGGTCAGGACTTTCTGATCACCCATGAATGGTAAATGCTTTGTAAAAGAAAAAAACAAATGGTAATTTACACTTGCTTCCCATACAAATTGCGGGAAAAATTCAGTGTTTAGTTGCCACTCCCTCCTATAGTCTCCTGTTAATATGTTCTCTAACACATAGTCTGCAGAGCTGGGGTTGGTATTAGCACAGACAAGGAGGTGTAAGAGAAAGAGATGCAACAGCAGCAAACTCTGCAGAAGGGAATCTTTTCTGAGTGGGGCAGGTTTCCACAGCTGAAAGTCAGGGGCTTCAGGACCCTCACCTCTGCTAGTGGCAGGCAACCTTGGCAGAGCAGGAGAACCAAGGTGTCCTTACACATCCTAGTGCCTACTTCAGCATTGCAGTACATTTGTGCAAGGTGAAGCATGGGCAAGACATCTCTCAAGGGCCCTTCCAGCCCTTTGTGTGCTTTAAAAGGTTCCCTGAGTAAGAACTAGGCTGTTGTCCCCTATAGCCATTTCCAGCAGCTCTGAAGTATATGTTCAAAGTACTGCTTAGTGTGTTGGAAAGATAGGTCCCCAAATAAAAGCCTTTAAACCAAACCAAACCCAAACAAAAACAAGAGAGCAAGAAGACAAGCATAAAAACTCCTGAGAATTCAGTTTCTGCCCTTGGATTTTACTGAAGTTTTGCTATTTTATGCAGAATCCAAAATGTTTTCTATAAAGAGTGAGAAAGAGAGCCTACTACCCAGATCTCCAGGGTAATCCAGGTGGTTTGCTCTGTCAGTCTACAAACACAAGTACAAAGGCGTTGTCAAAGGTGAAAACTTCTGCAAGTGTTTTTCACTTTAAAATTAAGGAATCATTAGAATACAAGAAAGCATTTTCATAGTTAATTACTATACTAGATACATCTATTCAATACCTTATCTGGTGTGAATGGCCATGCAACACCTCCCGACTTTTCTCTTTTTAAAAAGGAAATAAGATGCAAAGTAACTATTATATTCTCAAGGAGCTTGGCAAGCATTAGTGCCTCTATTTCAGCTCATCCTGTGAGATAAACAAATGCCTGCAGACCCATTTTAGATAGAGGAAAATAAGGTGATTGCTACCAAATGTCAGGTTGATGATACAACCATGCAGGCATTTAGAACCCAGGTTGTAGTTGCAGTCTTAGGTGAGTCCAGGAATACCTTGATCGAGCCATATACATTTTTTTTCTTCCATTAGCTGTTTTCTGAAGAGGAAAGAATGGGGTTAAGGAAGATATATTTACTAGCATTTGTGGTGGATGCAGAAATAGTATTACAAGAGCTAAGACAGAGCTCCTGTGACATTTCTATGCATTTCTCTGCTCTGCATTCGCTAGAAAATTCTGCACATTTGTATTTTCCAGGGGCATGAAGAACTAACTGGTCTCCATAAGCAGTGGCATGAAGTGGTATTTAGCACCTCTATATTCAAATGTATTATCTATAGCTGTTTAGTTGGTAAGAGTTGTTCTCTTTTCTACAGAGGAAATCCGTCAGCAGCAGCTTTAAAAGTAGCTATATTAATATTTATGTATTATATTAACGTTGGGATCAGTCTTTGAATTAATCTAAAGCTTCCAGTCTGTAAGTACCTATGTATTTTGTTAAAGGGGGTTTGCTTGATGTAGTTACTGGCACATAAATGTTTGCAAGATCAGGGCAGATTAACATACAATGTGCCATGGGGATAGATACTAATAAACAAAAAGGGCAGACCACAAAAAGGAATTTAAAGCATAGTTCACTGTCTGTTAGGTTTTGGACAGATTGCTGGTTTTTGGTAATAGCCATATGCCAAACTTGTGCTTGCTGCGAAAAATGAACGGTAGAAAATGGTGGGTTTCCTGAAGGAATCAAAGATCACATTTGTAGTGTTCAGCAAGACAGTGCCTGCCTTGATAATACTCCTTGTCTTACAGATTATTACATATTAACTCCTTTATAACTGTAGCTGTGTATGGGTCAACTGCCCTGGTAAATGATTTACACACATTTCAATTTAAAATGCATCAGTGACATACCTGTAATAGACAGTGATTCAAATCACACAGCTATCATAGTATACTGCCTCAGAGCTTGTATCTGAATCCAGAATGCCATGTGTTTTCTGTGTCTAATGTAGTTATGAGAAATAACCAACTCCAGAAATGATGCAGAAACCTGTGAAATTATACAAATTCCTGAAAAGGTGCTATCCCTTGGTATACAAAAGCCCAGTCAGAGGCAACTCATCCCCCTTTGCTCCTTCTCGAGCCGGGCAACTTTCTCCATCCCATCCTCCTCCCTGCTTGCAGAGCTCACCACTCCTTCCTGCAAGGGCTGCTCATGCACTCAGCTTCTGGTACCTCCCACTAGAAGTAAAGATCCTCTGTGCCTCTTTTCAGTTCCTTATTTGCTTTGTGCTGTACTTACCGATTAATTTTCTATGGATTGCAATGTAGATAATGAAATATCCTATTTCACTGCAAAATGTATGCATCCAATGATCTTTGGAGCAGCTGGTTTACTAAAGTACAGTAAGGAGTAAAAGTCCGGATTATTTCCTGAAGCGCAGGAGATGGTTCAATGAAAATACTCCCTTGTGCCCTGTGATGAGAAGTCATGATCTAACAAATACTTTTATTTTCTCCCATGCAAATTTGAGCTTGGAGAATCTTATTCTGCTAACTTACTCTGCAATAAAGCTGGAGTTATTCCTTGAACTTATTGCAGTGGCAGTCAAACTAGGAAATGAGCTCATCTTTTCAGAGCAGAATCCATTTTGTGCCACTGTGTTTGCACAGCACTTAGCACAATAAGCCATGCCGTGTGGCTCAGGACTCTTAGGAGCTACCACAGCATAACTAGTAACAGCAGCCTGGGTAAAGGAGTGAAGACTAGGACCCAAGGAGGCTTACGGATCCTCCTCTGAGCATATTATCAAACATTTTATTAATTGGGATACTTTGCATTGTGGGCCACACAGCTCACAGCTTGTACACCTAATCCACCCCAAATCTTGAGGCATGTGTGTCCCAGGGGAAGAGGTTCAGATATAACCCTTCCTCAGTTCTTACTTTATTAACATACTAGCTCAGTGCTGCAGGAGTGGTATATTTGTGCTGGTATATGACACACTGGAAAGGTTTATTTGTAAGTATTGGCACTAACAATGAGGGCATTCTTCTGTCACCTGATGATAAGCTTTCTTCCCTTCCACACTGGTCACATGGGAGCTCTCTGTAGTCCTGTCAGCACACACATAATTAAAGCAGTCTGCTGTCAAGGAATTGAAGAAAGAACCTGCGCATTGAATGTAAATATTTTCTGTACTTTATGGAACAGAAAAATGATCAAAGATCAAATGACCTAATTGCAAGGAAGTCTCTGATGCAGATTTTATAAGCAAACCTGTTGCCCAGGAATACAGGTGCAAGGTCATTCTGGTCCTGCAGTGCTTTCTTGCTGGGTTCAGAAAAGGGGCTTTTTGCATGTGTAGCTCACAGCCTGTACACAACAAACCTGTTTCTGAACAATGCTGCTGTTATATACCTCTCTGAGTCAGAAAAAAAAGAGGTTTTCCACAAACCTCTCCCAGTCCTTTCCTATTTCAATGCCCAACTTAGAGTTCAGCAGTGTAATTCACACCGTGTTTGCACTGTAACAACTCCAGTGCGAAACTGTAAGGACATCCCTTATGAAGTGATCCCTCACAAGGGGAGGGGCATCTGAAGTAAAATTCCTTGTGTGTTGGCTCATGTGATGCACTTCTGTTGTGCACAGTGGGACACTTCATCCTTCCCTACTGCTTGTCCTATTTCAGGCTCCCTCACTTCCAAGGATCCCAGTGTCCCTGTGGCCCGCAGCCTTCCCAGCATCTCCAGCAGAAGCAGGGGTGTAGAGGGCAGAGATGGAGAGATGGTGTGAGGAGGGAGAGGAAAACTACCACAGCAGCAGTCTCTAAACTTGGCTGCCTGCATTTCATTCCCAAATCCAGCTGATAAAAGCCGGTGTACATTCCTGTGTGTAATAGTTAGGTTATCTGAGGGTACAGGCTATCTGAGGACTTGCTTTCACAGACGAATAACTTTATCCAGGGTGATACGAGCCCCATGCTTTACACGTGGAAACACAGTAATGCTATAATTTGTTTGTTATACGTTGATAACTTGTGCCTTCACCACTCCCTTGTGCCAGGTAAAATCCCCATATCTGTGCGGTGCAAGTGTGGCATCCTCCGAATGCTGCCTAAGGAATGGAAAGGCCTGTTAGTCACTCCATTCACTGACATCACCATATTAATTCTTGTATTTTGTGCCAGTACCATCATTTCCACATGGGAAGCATTCGATAGGGAGAAACCTGGGTTCCCTCCCCAAGGGTGGATGTAATACCCAACCAGACCATCTTACCTGGAAGGATGGATAGAGAAGACCTCTCGAAGCTTCTCACTCTCTAGGTGTGGAAACCAGGGAAATTTGCATGCATAGGTCTTGCAAACCTCCTATGGCTGTTCCTTCAGTCACTTGCTGTGAGTCTGCCAGTACCTCCTCTGAGCCTAGAGAAGGGCTGCTGCATTTGCACATAGCAAGCTCTGTTCCTCCATGCTCTCGCTGCATTGTGGCATGTCTCCATCTGGGGGATATCTTTAGACTTCACACTTGCAAGAAACTGCTTTTGTAAGACATGTGGCTGCTTTGTTCATGCCATCACATAGTGAACCTCTTGTTGAGTGCAACTTAAAGCCATGTACTTCAATGTGCAGCTGGAAAAACCAAAGGCATCACCTTCCTCTCCAAAGCAAAGTCCTCCAGAAAGGTGACTCCTGCAGATAGCTGACATCACAGAGCAACAATTCAAACATTGCATTCTACTTTTTATTTTTATGCCTACTAAAAGTGCCACCTAGTTTTTTGTAAACTGGGCTTAAGGTGCGACTGTTTAATATATCATTCAATGGACTATTTTTTCATTTTTCTCAACCTGGAATCTCTAAGGACAAATGAGTCAAATTCTTAATGTAATAGTTAATCCTCAGTGATATCTCTTCCTGCTAATCCTCTCTCTTCAACTGTTCCAGGGCTGGTACACATTACCAGGTAGAAATGAATGTGCTTATATTCCAGATATGCACTTGCTGTTTGCGCATTCATTAAACTTTCACTTACTCCACAAGGATTTCAGCAAGATACTAATGTTCTCAAACTGGTCAAAAGCAATCAGCTGAACATGAAATCATACGTTTGGGCTGTAATCATCACTTCAGGATCTTGCTGTTGCATTCTGTAGAGACAGATATGCCTGAAATGAAAAACTGAACATATTGAGTGAAAATGGAAAATTATATTACATTTAACAAAAGGAAACATTTATTAAAAAACATGTTTTCTATAAGGAAACAGCATCTAACTGATATTTGTCATGATTATTTCTTCCTGTTGAGGATAGCTTTTCTTTCCTCACATTATTATCTATCATGCAATAAAGATAATAGATGAGCCCTGACATAATTCAAGAATCAAATTTGATCAGGGAGATCTAATGGCATAAACTGAAAGAACAGCCTCTCAAGGGATTGTGACTTCCAGCCTGAAGTCACATGCCCTCCCCTGTCACCAGAATAAGAGATTAGAAAGTTCTTTTGTACACCATCTCGTGCTTACCTTAAAATTCCATCTGATACCATAACGGTTCCGTATCAGAGAGCAATCTGAGATCTTCCAGGATGTCTGGTTCTCTCTGCACTTTCTCAGGAGCTGCCCCAAACTCTCACATACAGCTACATGCATGCAGCCAATCTCAAGAAAAGTCCTGATTTTGGTGCAGAACTGGAATAGAAATGTATTGTTCACGTGGTTCCTTGTGAATTTATAAGTGTGGTTACATACTATGAGGTTTTGGAGGAAAAAGTATCTGCTGGTTTAGCACATCAGCAGCAGGCAAGGTGGTCTCATTCTGCAACCCTAGCAGAAACTTTCTCAGAGGGAGCTGTGAAGTGATACTGGTACCAGTTTTGCTCTCCTCACTAACGTAAGGGCAGAGTTTGTTTTATCCAGCACACAGCACCTTTGGTGTATGAGCTCTGCAGCAGCACAAGCTCCTGTGCAGTTCATGCACTCACACCAGCACAGACTCACTGGGGCAAAATTCAGCTTAAAATTCTTTTGATATCCAAGACCTTGTGGAGGGGAGACATCCTCTTCATGTTTCCATTTTATTGTCTGAGGACAAACTGTTCATGCCTATTATATACAGACTTCAAGGCTAAAAACTCAGACCTGAAAAGTACATCTAAACACAAAAAGGTTTTAAAAAAATCAGCCCGCCCCTGCCCCAGTTTCTTTGGGTTCTTTGTCCTCACTGTTTAAAACTAGTGGTATAGAGATAGAGATGCAGTCTCAGAGCAGCTATTTGAAAAGAACTGTGGTCACATCAGTCTCACTACAAAACCTGGTGAGAGAAGCATTAATAACAAACCTGTCTTTTCTGAATATCAGTGGTCAGCATAATTGTAGAAAGGAAGATGATACATTGGATTTATTATATTTTACACCTCTTGTCGGAAGATGGCTCGAGGCTCTCTGTCCTGAAAGCTGATTGGCTTTCCCACAAGTCCAGCTCCAGGTTATCATCTACAGCCTTGGCCGGTGTTGTACTGGTGAGCTCATGCTGTTCAATGCTCACTTGAGTGCTCATGACCTCACCCTCGACCATCAGTTCAAACAACTGCAGTATTGGCTGTCAGTGAGCAAAGCACCTGATACTGCTTGCTGTTTCCTCATTATTCGTTCCACTCCCTACAAGAAGTTGACACAAAGGTGTAGCAGTCTGATCCTCAGCGGAGATTCCCATCCTTTGCCGCTGAGTGATAAAAGCCCATGTAGTCAAAGCTCGACCTGGGTAATGCAGACTTGAGCAACTAATGATATGTGCATCTTTGTTGGTACTCTGCACCATCTTGTGGCTAGCAGAAAAACACCAGAATAGCCTCTGAAGTATTTCACTTTTTTTTTTAATGTTTTGGTTTTGTGTGTGTATGTGTGTTTCCTCATGAAAAATACAGATTAGATTGTCAACGTACAGAGATAAAACTCAGTGCCCTTTTTAGACCTGACATGGATCTCTGCAGGTTGGCTTACAAACCAGAAAATGGGAAAACCATCATTACAGATAAGTAGGTTGTGTGTAGGTCCTGTAGTGTATGTAAATTACCCATCTGTAGAAAACTAGCTTGCATTTTCATGTGTTTGAAACAAATCAGATATTCTAGGTGCTAAGTATTAAAAAACAGTTAAGAATGTCCTGATCTCAATGATCTCTGTTGTTCCAAGAAACGTTTGTTATTGATCATTAAAGGTTTTCTCATATTGTCCTTTAATTATTTTTAAACAGAATTAGAGGATTCATCATTATTGTTACTAACATTGCCTTCATTTGAAAGTTTGTCTTCCAGTACTTGCTGCCCTCAATTTCCCATGAATAGACTCAATGTTACACTGTACGAAACAAAAGTTATTATTGTGAAGCTTTTTTATGGTAGGCAGCCTTTTTCTTTCACAGAACATATTTTTCCCGTCCTCCAAATCATAATAGATGTCAGACCAAGACTGTGTTTTCAAAGGAGTAGAAGGGCATCAGCTATCCTTGAATTTCAGTGTAACAAAGATCAGGCTTTCCTGGGCTCCACAGAAAATTTCTGCCCAATACATAACATCTAAGCTGGGGGAGCTGGTGATGGGTTATCCTCTTAATGCCAAAGGGGCAGTTTCCTTCCCCAAATCCATGTCCACTTTTAGAGGAAGGAGATGGAATGACACTCAGTCTGATTTGGGTTTGCCACTTCTTATGCTTCTTTTCCTGCTCTCCATGGTGATTTGGGAATTTCCAGCAGGCACCAGATATGTTTCCCCACCCATGGTTGTGCAGGGCAAGCTTTGTGCACTCTTATGAATTTCTCTCTCTTTTAAACAGAAAAAATGACCCCACAGGTGGCCACCTCGCCACAGGAGGATGAAGAACAAGTCAGTAGACGCATGATGGCCAAGAGGGTGAAAATCATCGCAGAACTCATGCAGACGGAGAAAGACTATATCAGCAACTTGGACCTTTGCATCAAGGAAGTGATTCAGCCCCTGAGAAACAAGCAGGTGAGTGCTGGGGGTGGAGGACAAGGCAGTGATGTCAAGGTCTCAACTCACCCACGTTCTTTTGGACAGTCTTAATGCAAACACAAGTGCCAGCACGAGAGTGACGTGGTGCTGGAGCTGGCGCTCCACAAAGTGATATGTCAGGGCTCTGGTGAGGAGAGAGGAAGGTCAGATATGCTCCTGACACTTGTGCTGCCCTTGCATAAAGCCTGCATTGAGGTACTCGCCCAGAGGCCAGCTTGGATGCTATATACCTTCCTGTGGGCTGCAACAGCAGCTTCCAGCTCTCCGTACCGCTCTGTAGTTATAACTTTTCTTACATGCCCTGGCAGACCTTTACCGGTACCTCGAAAAGCAGCAACAACTAATAAAACCAAGATTTTTTCTACAATAGAAACTGGAATGGAATGAACCTCTGCATCAAGTTTAAATTCAGTTGTTAGGATAACTTTATCCATCCTTTCAGACAGCTGTGGTGGATAAACACCATGCTTGAGAGGCCATCGAGCACTTGGGAAATTTGCACTCTACATGGAAAAGGTACATTTAAGAAGGAAGGCTCATAAACTATCTTTCAGGCAAAAGATCTCATTAGGCCAATGATAGCCATTTTCTTTTTTAGCTGAGACTTCAAAGAGCACCTTTTCCTCAACAGTATTTCAATTTGTAGGAAAATGGTGAAGCTGAAAGCTGGGAATAGAAGAGATTGTGAAGAGAAAGATTTGTATTTTTGGGGCCTGAAATATAGCATTCAGAGAGGCTACACTAATTATATCTGCTGCAAATATGGAATAAAAATAATTTTAAATAGACTTTAACCCAGGTTCTCTTTATGTAGAGTTTCTTATGAAACTGGTGATAAAATACAGGTGCAGAGGCCAAAGTGTCTTTAGATGACATTGACAATGCCTCTTTGGGAAACGCTGTGGTCAGCTGAACTCTGTGCTGTTTAAACTCCTGCAGGACCTTTTTTTCATTCCTAAAACTCTGTCGGAATTTGTTCCAACCCATTTTCGGAAGAATAACCCATTTTCAGAAGAGCTGGCCTCTGATGACATAACTTTAAGGAGTTCTTGACTTCTTCCTCCTCACTTGTTCATCTACTTAGTAGTCTCCACTTGACTCCCTCCCCAGCCTGGCCAGCACTGAACAAGAGTATTGCCTGGCTGAACTTGAGATTTTTGACAAATGTGCTGTATTCTTTTGCTCATTTTCAGTCAACTGAAACCATTCATTTTGTGTTAACCTGTGTAAGTGTCCATGCACAGCATAGTTTGGATATATGTAGACATTGTTCTGGGGAGCAGGTCAGAAGTCCTGTGCTAGATGTATACAGGAAAAGTAATGTAGAGATTATAACTCTCTTAATGTAATAATGTCTGCATTTTTGAAAGGTTTTTAAGAATGTCATATGGTTTTAAGGCTAGTTCTCAGATAAACTACCATATTGAAAGTTTGTAATGTGTTTAGAGAAGGATAGCTTTTAGAAAATTGGCCTAACAATGAATTTGTTTCACATTTCCAAATGGATAAAGTATGTTTTAGCCCCTATAATATTTCTAAAGAAATTAACTGCATTAGTATTGGAAGTATTTTTCTGGTTCTGTTACAATAGCATGCAATTTGATCCTTCTGGCATCTGCTAAGCTGCTATGTAAATCAGCAATTCTGTTCCAAATGGAGAGGTAGGTTTTGAGGGTATTAATATGGATGATGAAAGTGGTCTTGTCTTTGTTCTCAATATTAGCAAATTACCGCTGGCTATCTCCAGTTGTCCCCAGATAGTAACTATTGCCCTGCTGTGCAACGAAAAATATGTGTCCTGGAAATTTTTTACTTCCTCTAAAATGAGTAGGGACACAGTACCAAATTTTCTGTTGGTATAAATTGATACAGTTCATTGAAGTCCATGTTGTGTGCCTAGGCTCTGTAGGAAGCTCGTTAGGTTATATCAATACGCAAAATGGTAAATGTGTTTGTTTTAGTGGAAATTATATGATCTTGATTGTATTCTTGGATTTATAGGACAACTAACTTAAAATCATACTGGCTTTCTAGAAGTCATTGTACCTGTTAGCTGGCACCAAAGTGCCAAGGTCTGAGTTTATGTAACAGCCTCTGTTAGTGAGTGGTAATCAGGCAATAAAACCCATTGTCAACTATTGTTTTTCTCAGTGGGAAAGTAAACAAACATTTCAAAGCCAGCTAAGGATCTTTTCTTTATTCAGACGATAATATTTATTTCCTTCCCAGGTAAACACTTTCAGATTAGGGATAGTTCAAAATAAAGGTTAAAAGCACTTGATAACATACCCTTTGTTAACTGCGTCAACCGTATTATACTAATCTGAAAACTGTATATGCGTCCTTGAAATCACAAGGAGGATGTTTATATGAGGTTTTGCAGAAGTGGTGCTTCCTGGAGTGTTGAACAGTTAGGGCATAGCAAGAGAAGGTCTCTAATACACAATGTCCTTCTTTATCCTTTGTCAGTAGCTGCTTAATATTTGTATTCCACTAGATTGCTCGCTTTGACGTGGATGGCTTGTTTAGCAACATTGAATTGGTCCATCAAGTATCAGCCAAACTGCTGTCATTGTTGGAAGAAGCCACAACAGATGTGGAGCCACCCATGCAAATAATCGGTATGTTTACCGTCCTCTTGAGTTCTACAAAGCTACGTGAAAGAATAAACATAACTCTCTCCTGTCCTCCACTCTCATCAGACTTGACTTCCTCCCCAGTATCCCTCCCAGAAGCTGGCATACTAGAAGCTGTCCATAATGACACAGGAAAAATGACATGTGAAACCTGTCCAGTTGTTTTACTGTACTTGTAGGATTATGATGCTCTTTTTTCCATCCATCTGGATGTTGAAGGGGAGGAAGGAAAGAGAAAATGAGTTTAGAATGAGTAAAACCTGCAGCACTGAGTTATACAACTTACTGATAAGATCCTTTTCGTTGAGTTTGATATTGCCTTCCTAAATCCACTCATGCTTATACCAACTCTTGTAATGCATACCCATTGTTATGCCATTCAGGAAAAGCATTAAAAATGATTGGAATAACAAGCATGTCATATGACACTACCACCCCCACCCCAACACTGTAAACATGTATCCACTGAAGACACAGTTCATGTAAGAGGTGGTTAAGTGCGCTTAGTAGGGACTTGGACAGTAAAGAGAGCTGTAATGAATCTGAAGTTTGTGGGATTCTGTGTAGGAATGTCTGTAGGGATTACGGGTATTTTCAGCAAACGGGTTGGCCCTGGATATGTCACAGCAGTCACAAGTTCTATGGGCCAGGCCATGAATGTTAAGGCTATGATTCACTTGACATTCTGGTGCAGCTAGAGAGATTTAAGAAGTTACCACTCATTAGGTCTCCTATAACTGCTTCTTCAGTGCAGAGGCCGTAAGTGAGCCATCTTAAGGGATCAGGTGAGAATATTTAATTTACTTTAGTGAAAAGTCAGACAGTTTAGTTTAAAAAACTTCCAGCTGTGATTCAGAGGTTAGGGAGGTTCTTTCTTCCCTAAACTGACCACATACCACAGGTAACACATTATAGAAAGTACCCCTCTTCTCATGAATAAGGGGGTAAAAAATATTGGTTGCCACTTGACTAGGAAACATGATATTAAAGCGTATGAGGCTTGGGAAAAGTATTAATCCTAGCACGTCTCAATCAGGTTTGCCAAGGCAACAGCTTAACGTAGTTTGACACGTCTGTTGTTTGGCGGTATTTCAGTGAAAGTGCATCATGATGAGTCATACTCTTAATAAGCAATGTTCTATTCTAGCAGGAAGTGCCTTTCTCACAGCCAAGAGAATCATCCTATTAGTTCCCTGTCACATCCAGAAGTAAAGACAAACAATTTCATCCATCTATTAAGTGTATTTCTCCAGAATCAGACAAAGAACCATGAAAATGTATGGTATTGTGGATCACAGAGTTGGCTAAGCTGTGGCAGGGAAAAAGCTGTCAAATAAGGTGTGAGACATTCTTTCAAAGGCTGAGACAAAAGCAGGGAGAATAACTGCATCACTATAAGCAGTAAGTTAGTAGGTTTATTGTCCTGTAAAACTACATCAAGGTAATTCTTGGGGGGGATCTTAACAATCAGTGTAAAAGTTGTTGAAGCCAGCCTATAGTAAAACCAGGCCAAGAATGTTTTAACACATCCATCATATTCCCTCATGTTTAATGTTTTTAAATATCTTGCATTGAAGTATCATACTTTGGAAGGCAACCCAATCATGGTGAGATTGAGGAGAACTGCTAATACAGTGCTTTGAAACCAAAACAATGTGGTTGCTTATATTCATGTCTTATTTTAGTCTATGTTCTCCACACTTAGGCTATGTCCACACTGACAAGTATTAATGTCCAATAGGAGCAGACTTGCAGATTTAAAGAGTTTCTGCTAAGGAGCTGGTATCCATACTAACATTTCAAGAGGCCTTACTTCAGACTGGCTGTAGCCTTTTCCTGTGGTTTGAGAGATGCCCTTTGTGGTTGGACTGCATAAAATGTGCCCTTGGAGTGTGTCTTCTGGTAATCACCATCCCCAAAGAGATCCAGTTTGTGTCTCTGTGACTGCTCCACCACACATACAAGGCATGGGAGATGAGGACTAATGAGTGATTGGCTTCAGAAACCCTCTCCTAATCTGAGCTAAAGTACTAATGTAGGCAGACTTTTTGTGGTGCTTGGTCTTCTGATGCTAAATGCCTCTGAGGTTAAATACCCTTTACAGTTCTCCCCTGAATTTTTTCTCCTCCCTGTTTTGGAGGCTGTATATAGAGGAATATGAAGACTTAGTAACCTTGACTCAGCTGTAGCTATTAAACCCCCTCTTCTTCCCTCTCCTGCTGCTATCCACACAGGAAGCGCCACTGAAAGCCATGGGGAGAAACTGTTTCTGTTACTCAAGCCTTCCTCCTAGGATTTTGTCTTTCACACTGATGACCACCATACTCCAGAAGAGGCATCAGGCAGATTTGCATCTGTCAGAGTATTTTTAAATTTGTGCCCAAATACGGTGTGGTTTTGGTCCATAAAGCAAGCTCCCACAGTGATATGCCCAAAACTCATCTGATTCGGTCCATATGGCTCAGAACCAAGAAGGGCTTTAGGCTTAAGAAATCCATCTGCTTTTAAAAGGCCCTATCCATGAAATCAGCACATAATTTTTCTCATCACTGAGCATCAATGAAAGTATCTGTCATTGTGGCACAATACTTCAGTGAACAGAACTCGCTCATCTCTTTCATCTTGGGGAAGATAATTTCCAGCCTCTAGTATATACTGAAAGGAGCTGTAAGTCTACAGCTTGCATTTTTTCCACTGAAAACGGAACCTCGCTTGAGTGCTTAGCATAGTACAGGCCATGCCAAGCACTGTGAGAGCTCATCATCTCTGAGAATCAAGCACCAAGTGCTCAGGATCAAGAGAAAGCTTGTTAAGGTTTCCTGTTACATCGTTAGCTAATAAAGACCTGCATAGAGAGTTCATGGGAAAGTCAGGATGCAATTTGCATTGGTAGCATTCAACATTAGCGGTAAGCACAAGACAGAGAAGACAGCTAAAGAGCATTAACTATAGGATGCTGGTGCTTTTCTAACTGTGCCCTTACAGTAACTGAAATGAACTCTGGTGGTCTTAGCTCTTCATTGTTTTTCCCTTATTCACACCCTGAAACCAACATGCATTAGACAGCCCAGTTAACCTTCGCTGCCAGGGGGAAAAACCCAGAGCTGTGTTACTGTGGTAACTGAATCATTTTTCACTTTAAGACGGAGCAGTTCAATGCAATGTATTATGAAACAGCGCACTCTGGTCAGGATGGAACATGCAGGATGCATGACAGCTCAGCGCTTGCTCTGTGGATGAATAGAGAGCTCCCAATTAATGTGGTGTTCAGCTTTTAACTTTAATAACCATTGCTATAACTCAAAAGGAATGTCTATAAAATGTTGGACTTGTTGCCACATAGATGTAATTTTCAGTAAATGCCCAAGACAGGAGTTTCTAGCATTGCTGTTTTTTATTATATGCATTTCCAAGGACTCTGATCAGGGCACTGCTACGTGAGGGCATAAGAACCAAACTAATATCTCAGCAGAAGAGCTGAAGCGTGCCTTCTCCGCCTGGATAGCATTTCTTACGTACATAGAAACTGACACAGGAGTCTTAAACTGAGAGAATTAGGCTCCAGAATTAAATGGAAAATGAGTGTAGGACTACTTTAGTGCCTCTAAAATTCCCACCTGTTCTTTGGGGGAAAATGGTGGTGTGGATGACTTGAAATGGAAGTGTTTTCCCTCTTCAGTTGCATATAAGCCTAGATACTATATAAAAATGGCTGTAATCCATTGTGGGTTTACTTAATGAGGGGAGAGGTGGAGATTGTCCCTCTGTCATGAGAAGAAAATTCTCTATTCTAGGCTATAACAATTGCCATTTCAGGATTTTGCAAAACAGATAAAATTGAAATGGCTAATATAAGATAGAGTCATTATTCCTGTTATAACCAAATTAAGTTCATATTCAGTTGAAAAAAAAGTCAAAAGGAAAACTAACAGGCTTACATTCATCCCTCCTGCCAACCCATGACACAAAAATGGTCTCCCTTTATCAGTTAAGCTCTGCTGTGTGTTTTCCAATGCAGGGGCATTAAGCTGGGGCAGTGAATTAGGAGAATGTGTTTGAAGGGGTGCGAGGTATAGAGATTTCATGCTTTTTCCTGAGGGAATTTTTTGCATTAACACTGATATAATGATGCCTGGCTATGACAAAGATGAGCAGCTGAGAAATACATGTAATAAATAATGCACATAAACACGCAAGATCGTTTCTAAGGGAAGTAAAGTGCAAGCCAGCCTTTTTAGCTCACGGCTAATGTGGTGGAATAATAAAACTCCTTCTGAGATGCTGTTGTCTGACTTGACATGCTTTGTTTTTCTCCTCAACAGGGGAAGTGTTCTTGCAGATTAAAGGCCCACTAGAAGACACATATAAAATCTATTGCTATCACCATGATGATGCACACACCATGCTGGAATCCTATGAAAAGGATGAAGAACTGAAGCAGCATTTAAGAGACTGTGTACAGTCCTTAAAGTAAGATCTTTTCAAATGATGATTTCCGTCCATAGTCAGTTTGCCTGGCAGGGAACATTTTAAATGGATGTAGATGAAAGGTCCCCTGTAAATCTGGAGTTCTATAAGGCTTGCTGGGAGCTCTAGCTTATGCTGCTTTCATGAAAAGATGACAAGCCAGGGGCCATGATTAGATTTCTTTCTCTCTAAGATGGCCAAAAATAGCACAAGAAAGGTTGCTCTTCCCTTAGTTTCAGTGCCCCATACTGGCAAATAAAAAAAATGCTGCATCATATCATATTGGAAACACCTTGCCCAGCTCCCAGGAAACTTGCTGTCCCCCTGTCTTCAGCAATTCTATTGCTTGAATTTAAATAGCCTGTAATGCAGCTACTCAAATGCACTGGTGTTTCTGGGCCCCTGTTGCAAGGCCCCAGGGGTCTGGAGCTGCTATGTGGTGCTGAACCCCTCATGATGGGGGTGTTTGAGAGCGAACAGTGATGGAGCAAGCTGCCAGGTCCCACCAGTGGGAGGTGCTTTATGCCATCGGCTTCAGCGCCAGCCCCTCGGGGAAATGTGTCAAGAACTGGGGATGCCTCAGAATAAAGGATCCATCTTTCCTTCACCACAGCTTCCTCCTGCAGCCAGTCACTGGAACGTGCTCATCCTCTCCATGGAGAGTGCTTCTCTTTCCACCCATAAATTCTCTTGCCCCCTTACTTTCCCAAAAGCATCACACAGAGGTGTCAGGAGGGAAAATGCCACAATTTCAGAGCAGAGATGTGTTAAGACTTAGGAGATGGGAAGTATGTCCAAGTGAAATCTGGAAAGAGTGGTGGAGGAAAATATCAACAACATTGAAAGAGAAATGTTTACTTTGAAAACAGGTTATGTTGAAAATGACGCTTATTTTGTGCAATATATCCAGTTATTAAATACATAACAAAGTGTATGTGCAGGGTGCTCAGGTTTTAGCTACCCTGAAAGTTGAAAGAAACAGATTTTCATATAATCTCAGGCTTTCAGGCTAATGGATGACCAGGTATCTCCCCTAAGGGAATGTTTTAGTTGCTGATGCCTGCAATATTCTTTCCTGGCTAATCAAGAGAAGCTGCTACTGTCATTCATCCCTGCTGCTGAAGCAAGGGGGCATGGAAGAAAATAAAGATAAAAAATAGCATCCATGTACATGCTAGGGTGGAGGCTGTCACTTGAATTCCAGAGCCAGCAAGAGGTGCTCCTATTCCAACATCTCAGCTGAGCTTTCTGAAGAGAAAGGATATTTTGTGCTGAGCTACTGTATCTTTGCTAGCAGGAAGTGACAAAGACTTCCTTACAATGAAGCCTTGTTTTGTCTTGTTCTTTCCTGATTAGCCTTTGAACAGGAACCAACGATAAAAGCACTGGTGTGTGTATACTCTGTTGTGCTTTTTCCTACTGCCTAAAGATTGCAGTCAATGAAGACCTGAAAGTGCACCCTCAAATGCTAAAATGCAGAATTGTGGTCATTTAAACCTGTTACTACCCATTGGAAAATATTTGCCCTAGGAAGAAAATTATGTAGGATTGTTACCGAATAAGTTATAGGCTGTTTTCCACTGTGAGACATAACAAATGCGGGCAGTGGGGGGGTGGGTGGTGGGTGGTGGGGTCGGGGTGTGTGGGTGTGGGCTGGTGACGACTACTCTTGAAAAATGTTTACTTCTTAAATATTTTTTTTTCCTTGGAAAGAATACTGTTCCATTTTAAAAAATCTTAAATTAGCTGACGTTACTAGGGACTTCTGTTCCTCAGCTGAGTAATATCTGACATGTAAAAACCAAGTTCTATATCAGGAGCAATTTAAGAGTGGCACTCTGCACATCTCTACAGACAAATCAGATTTAATTAGCTATGCTGAGATTCCTATTCCTTTTGACTGAAGAGGAAAAAAATTCATCCCAAAACGTAGGTGTCTGCATTGGAGATGTGCAAATCCAAATTCTGTAGAGCCTCGTGTTTCAGCTGTGATTATACAAACTGGGGATATTGTTTGCTAGTTTAGCCAAAGAAATGCAGCTGGTAGAAATGAAAGGATGCTGGCAACTACCTGCTCAGCTTTCAGCCTGGAGTAGCTCGGTCACATATTACAGGGACAGAGGGACGTCCTAAGCACACAAAATGCTGACAGTGCAAAAGCTATGAAAGCACCAGCTTCCAGATGCTCGACTAGACACTGGTGGGCAAGGAGATGAGAGTGCAGGCTATCAAAAAGAAGTGGCTGAGGATGTGATGTCAGGAAAGCCTAATGCAGAGATGGGGGGACATTTGGTTCTCTTGCATTTGAGTGAATTCATACCACAAGGAAAACATTCTGTGCATGTGCTTGCATGTTTGTAAATTACAATTGTAAGTCCCTGCTGCTTTCAGTATATCAATCTACTCCATCCTACTCTGGAGAGGTTTCATTTGATGTGTAGTCTACAAAAAAGCTTAACAGCTTCATTGATTCTATATCCTAAAAGGCTAAAAGGTATTCTTTCTCATTTAGAAATACATTTCTTTTTAAAGAGAGAAGACAGGAATGTATGTAAAGTATAAGAATGACATATTTAATTTTACTTTTTGTATTAATGACTTAATATTTCTCACAATTGCTAGCAGAGTGATCCAAACTTCCTTCTCTTAACAGTGGGAGGATTAGGCTGGCTCTCATAGCCAAAGCCAGGTTTCTGACAATCCTTTCTCATTTGGGTCTGTCCTTTCAAGAAGTTATAGGGCCAGATTAACCGATACTCTCTGGCTGCTTTGTACAGCTCTGCTGACACATAGCAGCCATAAACCTAAGTTAACTGGCCAGTTACAACTGCTCTGTGTCACTGAAATGTATCTGAGAATCTGGCTCCTGATCTGTATAAATCCTTTTAGGAGGAATCTAATACATGTTTTGTTTTCTTCTCTTTTGCAGAAAGATATATGAAGAAGAGTAAGTACTCTGCCTTTCTCACATGTAAAATAATCTTTAAAATACTTTTAATTTATCTTTAGTATGTTTAAAACTGTACAGGTGGAAATTTTAAGAAGACAAGCTTTTTATGTCAGTATAAGCCAAAGATTTTTCCAGGACACATGTAGAGGGCTCTGAAGTCTGCAAGACTGCTTGTCAACAACATAGCATCAATTTTTGAAATTCAGACATTCTGAAATCTTTCTACATAGGCTGCTGTAGACCTGCTACAATACAGACAGATTCGCAGGTAAAGGTATTTTTAACCTGATGACCCCTTCAGTAGCCTTATAGGAGAAGCCCACCTTAGGATTTTCCTTCTGACAGTGACAATGACGAGCTCATTGCGATGCTTAGCCAGAAAACTCCTCCAGCCACTGGTGAGTTGTGGTTAAGGGACTTCTGTGCAAAATGTGACATCTTTGAAAAGCTATAAAGGAGAATTTATCACAGCTGCAGTTTCTGGACATCCAGCAGGTTGGGATCATTGAAATGCAGCGATGCCTCTAGTTACCTGCAGTGAGAGGTCAGAGGAGGGGGTGGCTGAACAGAAGGAAAAGATTACAACTTCAGATGAAATGTTAAGAGAAGAGAGGAGCAAGTGTGGTCTATATTGGTAGGAGAGGAACAGACCTACCTGTAAAATCAGAGAATTTGTTAGTCAGTCATTTGCATGTAATAATTATGATCTGCGTAAAATACACTTCAAAGGATTTGCATGTTGAAACTCTAAAGTTGGGAGTTCCAAGCTTTACTCTGTGATAGGAAATAGTTTTTCTGCCTTTTGTTTTGATAAAGGCCATTCTTGTATACTCCTGTCCCTGAGCTTGGCTACCTCACATGGTGTGGTGGCATTTGCCTTCCCTGCTGACTGGCAGAGCACTCAGAAATTCCATCACCTGCAACTCAGCTTAGAGGTTGCAGAGCTGTGGCAGGAGTGCACCCAAAAATCCAATTGACGTCGAACTGAAAAATACAGCCTAACTCACTCCAAATGGTCTGTGATGTTGCTGCTTCCAGATTGCTTTTCATTCAAGCATGATCAAGAAAACAATTACATAAATACCAGACAGTGCTGCCCTTTGCTAGCAGCTCGATAGGTTAAAAACTCTGCTTGGCTTAACAAGTGTGTGACCTCAGTGAATTCCCTGGGTTTGCATGAGAGGCTTACGGCACAGTGAATTATTTGTCCTACATGCCTTGTGCTAAAATGAAGCCGCACAGCAAACCACGAAGCCTGAGGCTTTAAGTTGGCTCTGCAGCCTGATGCCTGCACACTATTTCAAAACTGGCAAGCTGCATATCCCACCAGCCTCAGCCTGGCTGTACCACACTGGCTGTTGTGTTTGCCACTGGAACAAGCTGCTGGGTAATGAGACCAAATGAAATTAAATCCTGCATCACCTGCCTTTGTGTACCTCACCACCATGGATTTTTTAAGCAGGTGGGAATCTTTCTGTATGTGTGACTTTGGGAGGCAGGAGGAAGGATATGTCATGAAGCTCACTGCAGTTACACCAGCTGCATTTACTGCAGAGCTACAGCAATAATTTGCGATGAGATTAGTACAGCTATGTATGATCTAGAATACTTGCTAAATTCACAATAACACGGAGGGAAGGCTGAAGTAGCATCACAAATGAATTATCAACTTAATTTTTTGCACAATAGATGTCACGAGCCATAACTCTCCTGCATGGCAAGGCTGTGGCCTGCCCAGTGGTCGGGTGTGTCCTACTGGGATGCATTGCAAATGGGACTTGTCCAGGAAGAGTGGCTATCTCAGCTAATAGTGCTGGGGAGAATCAGATGAGTTGAACTTTGTGGCATTTTGTGCCCCAGGGAGTCATTATCTTATAACAAACCTGCTATCTCTCACACCATATTGCAAGACTGTGTCATGCAGATACGAAACAGAGGACTGTTTATCACTTAGGCAGCTGTCCAAAGTGCAACTATAAAAAGAGAAGACACTTGAAGATTTTTCCATTCATGAGGCAGCTTTTGTAGATTTGAATTCATGGGGCTTTTCAGAGAAAACAATAACAATTTAAGATGTTTTTTTCATTATTGCCACCAGAAGCTGAAAGAAGGGAAAATAGCTATCTATTTAATGTAGGGTATAGGGGAAATGAGGGGGATTGAAATGATGAGAAGGTTTCGGGATATCAAGAAGCCTTACAAGGCATCTACTGTTAATTTTTTTTCATGCAGAACTTTTTTACAGATAATGTTTGAGATGGCTTAAATATGCAGATGTCTCTTCTCAAAGACATTCAAATTGTTAGTTAATTAGTCAGCAGTAAGGATTGGCTCTTGTACTTTTTACACATATAAAAATGGGAATGAAGGCTTTTTTCTTTTACTCTTTCTGCTGCACAAAACAATAGATGTCAGCCTGCAAAACCAAGTGGCTGTTCCCTGTTCTTTGTACTTTCCTACATTGTGTTATTTCATCTTTCCACGTGCAGAAATCCTTCTTTGCCTACCCTTAACTCCTGCATAGTTAATGTCAAACAACTTTTTCTGCTCCAAAGCAGCCTTTTGGCCATGCAAATGGAAAGCTTGCTCTGCTTTATTGCCCTCCACATGGTTACCAGCAGCTCATGCTAAGTTTCAAGAGAGAGGTCCCAGGTAGCTCGTGCTGGAGCTTTGCCTGGTTTGCTGAGGAGCACTGTAGTGAGGAGAGGCCACGGACATGTCTGTCCTGCTGCTGGTGGTTCAGCAGTGGCTGGGTCGGGTCTTAGGACTTGACCACCTGGTGTTACTTGTTCTGAGGAGACTCCACGTTTCTACCAGCCACACAGAAGGTAATGAAGGCAAGTATGGCTAGGTCTTGCCCTTCTCTATTTCCTTCCAGGCTGTTGTGACAGCCTGCACGCTGCACAGCCTCTTCCATTCAAGCCTGGAGAGTGTAAGCAAAGGCTTTTGTCCAGAGCAGGGCTGGAGCATGAGTTCAGCTGGCTTGGGGCCCAAGAGCTCGGGTGGCCTTCATGGCCTGAGGCACTTGGATGTCTGGGGAAGCTGCTCTGCTGCCCTTGCCCAGCCAGTGGGGGTTTACCCTAGATCCACAAAGCACCCCTTTTGCCTGTGCTGGAAGCTGTGACTCCCCTACTCTCGTCCTTCTGCCACCCTGACCAGCTGCCTGCTTTGCCTTTGTGTAAGGAGTCTTCCAGCAGGTTGGATCAAGCCTGGGTGAATATCCTGTGTGTTCAACATTTCCCCAGGCCCAATCTGGTACCCTTTGGAAGCTCAGGCATCATTAGAAATAACTAGCTAGCAGCCAGCAAAGAAAAGCCGCAGGTAAAAGACAGTAAAGCTTAAGGGTCAGGTCATGGTGGCAAGTCAGAGATGTTGTGAGAAGGGATGCATTTTGAGCAGGCATCCCAGTTACTCACAGCATGTAGATGTTGAAATTTTAAGCCTGAGGTGCCAGAGCAGGATGTAACAGCCCTGCTCACATGCATTTCTCAAACTTCCTGTTATTTGTTCTTCCACCTACTTCTCCCTTCCTGGGTGTTGCGATGTGTAAGTTATACCACATGCACCCTCAGACTGAGTGGGACAATTTCAGAGGTAGTGTCTAAGCAATAGTCTGGTAGGTTGCTGAAAATACAGAAAATTCTGGGTGTATGTCACATTGAGGGGGCAACAGGAGAGTTTCGTTTACAACAGGCTCCATTCCCTGACAGATGTGTCTTATTTTTTGACTTAAATGGTAATTGCACTTAAGTGACTATTACTCAGTGCAAAGGATTGCTCTGGTTTTGATATTTTCTGTAGGTGAAAGCTCAGCTGAAGGATATAAAAGGCAGCAGCTTCAATCACTAGACAGAAATAATAACAAGGTTTTGCCTTCAAGGAACTTCTTATTTTGTGACAATTTTTTTTGGTATAAATTATAGAGGGAAGCCAAATCTAATGGACATGGGATCTCTGATGATTAAACCAGTGCAACGGGTGATGAAATATCCCTTGTTACTCCATGAACTCTTGAATTCAACTCCTGTTTCTCACCCTGACCACAAGGCGCTACAAGATGCCCTTTTTGCCATGAAAAGCATTAATGTGAACATCAATGAACTTAAAAGGAGGAAAGATTTAGGTAAGAAAAAAGCACAGTAAGTCTTTGTAGGTTTGGGCTGTCCATTACAAGAGAGGTTTCAGCTCCAGGTATTTCACTACAACAGTTTTGGCTGGTGCCACCCACGCTGTGTAATACACTGAGTTTCAAGAAGGTAACAGTTGCCTTAATGTCACTTATCCTCAGCCAACTATGTTATCTGCCTGGTAACTCCAGTATCAAAACTATGAAAGAATTCATGTTATATTGTGTGTAATGCAGTTGCAAACACTGATAATAATTAAGATGCAGTAATAGTAATATTTCTTATAGACTTGCCACATTGAAGCCCTAACTTCACTCTTCCCAAGGTTAGTGTTGATAACAGGGTTTTCATCCTCTCAAGCATTTTCACACAGGATTACAGCAAGTGACATCAAAGTGTCTGCTCTCAAATGGTCTCATATTTGTGTGCCTGTCCCTTTGAAAAGTCCTGCAAATACAGATTATTAATGTAATGAAATTTTCTGTCTGCAGTGCTGAAGTACAGGAAGAATGATGATGATGAAACCCTTAAAGAAAAGTTTTCCCGACTGAATATTCACTCCATCAGCAAGAAATCCAAGAGGGTGACCAGCCATCTGAAAATACTGACGGGGGGAGAACCTCAGGTACTTACTCATCCCATTGCAGATTTGCATCAACAGGTTCAGTTCTGCTTTTGCACTGGATGTTTTTCAAAACGTGTTGGAAATGGAGTTTGTGGTGTTGCACTTTTTTTCTGCATAATTTCTAAAGTAATTTTCTGACTGTCAGAGAAGACAGGAAAGATCTTTGTGATTGAAATAGAAAATAATGTAATGTGTTCTCCACCTTTTCCTTTTTTACATAAGAGTTTCTCAAACTTCTGATCTTCAGTAGAGAGGAAGTGAGTGGTAGTTTTGTAAAACTAAGCCTGAGGTCAGCATTTGGCAGATAAACTGGCAATAGTTATTGTTGGTGCTGAGAACATGTTCAGTCCGTCTTGCTCCATGTTGTAGCATTCAGGTTCGGAGCCCATCAAAGAAGATGAGCAATACCTCTAATTAGGAAAGGCCGTGGGGTTTGCCTCTACATGTGTAAAGACCTGGAACCATCAAAACTACTAGAGACAAAGAACTCTGTGATGAGTCTGATGGGCGTTGGGCAGCCAAAAATAAAATGCTCCTTCGTAATTTCAAAGTTGTAATTCAAAACCTAGCAGGATAAACATTTTCAGGAAAGCTTAAATCTAAATCTCAAAGAAAATCAATTGCAACTGACCTTGAAAATTATATCCAGTACAGCTCACTGCATGAGATGGCTGATCATACAAGGTCACTTGCCTTTCTAGATGTGACTTTACAAGGTACATGCCATTTTTTCCTGTTTTGTTTTTTATCAGTGGTTTCCCCCTTTCTCTGATGAAAACTACCCACATTTTTTTTTCTGTTCATTTATTTGTACAGTGGAAATTTTTGTATTCAGAATGTGACAGGCACCAGCAAGGCTATAAAATGAGAAAAAAACCGGAATTAAATTTGATTAAGAGGATATGTGATTTTTTTTTTTCCTTTAGAAGCTTCTGGTTTATGTTTTTTGGTTTTGTTTCTCATTAAGCTTGAAGCATTTGAGAATCATTTTAGAATCAGAACACATCTGTTAAAGATTCAGCCGTCTCTGCTGCTTAATTAAACTAAGAAAGTTTCCAATTCACATGTTGAAACACGCCGTGACCCTTACAGCGAGACCCCTAAGACGAGCCTTGAGATTTCTCAGGCTTCTAAAGTGAGAGGTAGGCAGAAATAAACGTGTTTTCAGGGTGTTTCCAGCTGGCGCACAGCAGCAGCACAAGCCCATTCCCAGCTGCCGGCGTTTCCAGGGAAGGGCTGGCCCGGCTCTGGGGTAACAGCGCCACCTACAGCCCTCCGAAGGGAAAGCGCCCCATCACCCACGGACCGGCACCCGGGCAAGCGATGCCACGACACCAAAACATCTCACCATCTTCCCCGTCCTCTCCTCAAACGGAGCAACAATAAGGGTTTTGTCGGCACGAGCTGGTATGCCCGTAAAAAAGCAGCTCCACGAGGATTTAAAAATTAAATTCTCTCTCATGTTACCTTGTGGTTTTGACTTCTCTTGAATTGGAACTGGAGTTTGGGAGAATTAAGGGTTGATCTGTTTTCAAAGGGAGGAGTTCAGGGAAGGTTTGGGATTTATTTTAGCAGCACTCTGGATGTTTCTTTCATTAGCCAGGCTCCTTTGGGCCGCCAAAATAACAGTGGAAATGTCTATTTTAGGTGAAAGATCAAACCTTTAATAGGGAAGAAAAATTGTTTCGAAGTTTAGAGAAGACTGTGAAATTGTGTGTGAAGAACATTTCGCTCTCTTCACAACATCTACAGGTGGGTACAAGCCTTTTTGAAATCTGTGGCCACAAAATCCTGACCATAACCAGTTTGACACAGATTTCTGCCACTGGTTAGGCAACACCGAATTATTTATAAGCAGGCCTGTCTACATCAGAGTATTAAATAAATAAGCTGTGCTGCTGCTGCATTGCTGAGCCCATGGCAAAGAAGTGTTGAAGCCACCTCTTTTGCATTTTTGCCCTGACAGAAGCAGGCTTTGTGGAGATCCACAGGTGCAGTGCAGAGAAGAAGGTGCTGTCTGGTGGCACAGTTAGGACTTTCAATCGCTGTGTGAAGCTGTCGTGCCCACTGGCTGCAGTCGAGCACAAACTGCTTCTCATTAAAAATGGAAGAACTGAGTTGCAGCCATATGAGTTAAAATGTCTTATAATATGTATTTTGGATGTGAGGACTCCTTCCTTTTTCCTGTTGCTAAGTTGTGTTGAGGCCTAGCATTAGATGTACAGAGTGCTCAAGTTCTGTAAATGTCTTTGCTTCAACCCTCCTCTCCAAAGTTGAGTGTTGGCTTGTGACTTATCAACCTCTCCCTCTCATGGACTACTTGCCAACTTTGGCATGAGGCCAAAGTGTAAGTGTGCCCTAACCAAACTCAAAACTTGTTTGAGAGGTGGGTAAGATCAAAAGCCAGCTGGCCAGGGCTTATTACAAACACACCTTTTTTGGTTCAGCAAACAGGGTGAGGCCGGTGAGCTCAGCCCGCAAGGGTTGATGCCTGGAATGGTGCTGACAGTTCCTTATCCGAATGGATCCACACTTCATTAAGATTAAAATTCTGAGTAAGCGAAATACACCACTTTAGTTCTACTTTGTCCCCTAAAAGAGGCTTTTGAGGATGCATGGGTCTTGAGCTGGCTTCTTGCTGAGGAGTAGCTGATTTCCAGTGGGACATTCATTAGTTTAGGGCATAGTTTTTTCAGATGAACATTAACAACTTAATTCTTAAGTAGTTTACATTGAAAATAGACAAACCACAGGAAAATATTATCACAGCAAACAACCCCACAATGGCTGGAAACTGCACAGCAGCTGCATGAGTGTCAGAGGTGGAAAATTCCATCAGTATTATTGCAGTATCTGTCCTAGCAAACACAGTATATTAAAATAGATTGTAATACTGTTTCATCTTCCTACCATCTTCTCTTTTAGGATTCTATACATCTGGCTGCCCAGAATATAGTTGGGCTTCAGGAAATCTTGCAAGATAAAGGTGACAAAGTCAATGACTGTTTGAAAAAAGGGAACAACACTGCAAATCTCTGTGAAGACCTTGTAAGTTTATGCAATGTCCAGTGTTACACAGCTCTCTGTATGTGTGAGAAAACAGGTGTATGTGAGGAAGACTAGGACAGAAGGGAATTAACCCCCACCCCCTTAGGAATCCATTGGGAAAGATGAGTGGGGGTTTTGGTTGAGTTTCTGTAAAAAATAAGATAAAATTCTGTGTAAATGCATTGCATTTTCCCTAAAAGAACTAAAGAAAACTTTTCAAGCTCAGTTCCTGGGTTTAAACTAAAATCTTTGTGCTAAATTTGTATGTCTTCAGACAAGAGCAGCAGACTTTGCCTTTGTACTTTCATTACCAGCACTTGCAGTTTAAGAGTGAATTTTGTGATCTCTATTGTGCTCATGTACTGTTAGCTCTGAAATCGCAGATCTGTGAAAATCTCAGATTTACCTTTAGAGTCATAGAATCATGGAATGGTTTGGGTTAGGAAAGGTCTTTAAGATCAGTCCAGATATTAACACAGCACTGTCAAGTGCTCCACATAGGTAAACCATGAAAAATCTGAATATACCCCATAGTAATTAATAAAGCAATTAAAAAAAAAAAGGTGAGAGTTTCTCAACTAGTCTTTTGCTTTCAAAATTCAGATAAACTCCAATGTCTGGGTCTAATAAGATAGCTAAAATGTCTCTTCAAAATGGGACAGGCTGCTTCTTCAAAGTGCTGCTCAAGCTGGAAAAATTTAGAAGAGAAGGTTTTCTTACACTTTGCTAACTCTGTGCTGACTAAAATATAGCCATTCAATCCTTTCCAAAACACTCAGTCTGCAAGAAAAAGTATGCTCTTTGGCAGACCCCAGCCTTCAGGATAATGACAGGGAAGTAAGATGATGTGTATCTTTTCCTCTGAAATTCGCACCTTTGAAAATTATCTCAAAAATTAATCTCAAAAATATCTCAAAGAAAGATATTTTCAATGTCTTTACAATGAAAGAGTGCATAAAGTGCAAAAGAGTACCCCTCTATCATTGCAATGGTGAGTGTGTTCATTATGGAAGCTGCCTTCATACTCAGAAACATAAAAGAGAAGTAAAAGTAATTCCACAAGAGCTGAAACAAAATACTTATTTTTAGAAAAAAAAAATTGTAACACCTATCAGCTCATGATCCAGTTATTCTGAAGGTCTATGTAATTAAGAAAACCCCAAACAACTTAATCTTATTTGTTTTAACTGTGGACATTTTTATTAACCATGTTAAATTATCTGTTTATTTCTGTGTTTTGGATTTACAAGATTACAAGGATTCTCTATCCTATGTGTAAGGTTTTTTTTAAAAACAGGCTTTTGTCTTGACATTGCACAATGGGTAGATGTTCTCACTGAACAACCCATAGGGTTCTTCACATGTTTTCCTGAAACGCTTTTATCAAGGTAGATCTCAGTACTGGGCTTGGGTTAATTTTTTTTTCTCCTTTGTGCAATAATTAATACCTTCCTATCTCATTAGATTTTTGGGAAAATTTTCAAGTGGAAATAAAATAGGAGCTATCTAGCCAGTGTATGTCATCTTGGCCTTGGGAGAGCAATTCTGGGGATAAAATGGATGTATCCTCAACTGTGATGTGTTTTGGAGGGTACAGAGACAGCTGATTGTGTTCTCACATTCAACCCAACAACTTAATTCACATAAAATGTCCAAGAGCTTTAATATGATGATGAGTTTCACTCACTACAAACCTGTGCTGTATCTGAACAAGTGACTTACAAAAATTTATTTCATGCAATATTAATCCCTTGAGACAATTAGAGACTAATGGAAAAGTCTGAGATTTTTTTTACCAGGTGTCTAATTTTGTTGATTACTAGAGATAAAACCAACAAGCATAACCTAATTTAATCAAATCAAGTGATTGTTTGTGTTTGCTTAAACAGGAATTGAGTTACAGCTGTTTCCAGGAAAAAAAAAAAAAGGCAAAAAAGACTGCCACTTCACAAGACCTCATTGCCTTTAGGCTGTATATTGGCATGGGCCTTTCAGTTAAGGAAATTCTGGTTTTATTGGACCACTATACTTATCCTTGCTGTTTTCCCCAGTGGTAACACCCTATGGTCAGTACCACAGGCTGCATCCTCCAAGGGACCACTGCCATTACCAGACACTGCAAAACTGATATCCCTCCTTTGCAGTGTTATGAAGGAGATTCTAAGTCATGATGGACCCTGCTTAAGGCCCACTGACAGCAATGTTTTGTGAAGAGTAATTAGCAGGTTGCTTGACAGGCTGTCATCAGACCCTGTCACAGGGTCTGAAGGACTGTATGAATAAAGTAATGAGTAGGTCTGTTTTATACCTTTCCAGATGGCTCAACTGGACAAGCTTATTTTGACTCCTCTCTCAGCACTACAAGCTTTGTTTTCAGGCCCTCAGAAACTCATCCAGAAGCGCTATGACAAGTTGTTGGACTACAACAGCTGCCTTCAGAGGTCAACCGGAGAAGAGCTGAACCTGGCAAAGAAAGACTATGAGGCTCTAAATGCACAGCTAGTGGAAGAACTTCAGGTATTCAATAGAGCAGCCAAAAAGATTGTGTTGAACTGCCTACATTTCTTCATCACCTTCCTCAGGAATATTATGTCTGCAGCACTTCAATCAAATTCTGCTGTGGTAGTGCCTGTTCCAGTAAGTACATTAGAAACAGGTATAGCTCTGACTTAATTTGTCTTTTTTTCTTTCTGTATGCTTTGGTTAAAGTTGTGTAGGACACGCATCTACAAGCTACACTGATTTTGTTTGTTCTGCTGAGCACAATCAGGTGGTTTTTTTTTTTCCTTTGCAAGCTCAGCAAAGGTTAAATTCATAGAATCACAGCATTGTTTTGGGTTTGGAAGGGACCTTAAAATTCACCTAGTTCCAACCCCGCTGCTGTGGGCAGGAACACCTTTCACTAGACCAAGGTGCTCAGAGCCCCATCCAACCTGACCTTGAACACTTCCAGGGATAGGGAATCCACAAGTTCTCTGGGCAACCTGTTCCAGTACCTCCTGACACCACCCTGACAGTAAAGCATTTCTTCCTGATGTATAATCTAAACTTACCTTCTCTCAGTTTGAAGCCATTCACCCTTGTCCTATCACTACATACCCTGATGAATAGTCCCTCTCCAGCTCTCCTTTAGGCCTCCTTTAGGTACTGGAAGGCCACAATAAGGTCACCCCACAGACTTGAGTTCTGAGGAACTTATGTTCTGAGCTTAAGTTTTTTTCAGACCTGGACTTTTCGTAGAGAATGATCCTAATGGAACTGTTCCAGCTGTTCCAGTGATAGTAATGGCAAGAACATTACAGTAAGGCAAAAAGGAGGCAGCTGCTAGCATTTTAATCTTGTTTCTTAGCATCTACCCTAAATGGCCAAGAAAATGCAGGAAAGAGAAAATCTAAGAAAGTACATGAACATTTCTGTGACTGCTAGAGCTGCAGAGTCACAGATGACTGCAAAAGAGAAACAAATTAGGAGATCTGATGAAATAATTTTTATGGAAAGCAAGTTGCTTTTAAACCCAAATATGCTGCAGAAGCTCCTGCAGACATCTCTTGGCAGTGAGGAATAGTTTTGTCTATGCTGGCATAGAAAGTCCAAATCATTTCACTTACGTAGCCAAAAGTACCAAAGGAGCCTGTGTGGGCTACACAGGAGGGCATTAGTTCCTCCAGCCCACTCTACTCTTTCTGGGCACTATGGTCATTACCTGAAGATTGAAATTGAAAAACTATTCTCAATTTGTGTGAAAATCATACTGTGTTTCAGTTATGTCATACTTTTGCCTGGAGGACTTGAACCCCCTGAGAAGCATAGCTGCAACAGTGCCTTCCACACATCCAAATCCACTCACCTGAACCAGACAAGACTCTGTATAGGAAACGCATTGTAGTAAGGCAGTTCTAGAGTATTCCTTCCCATCAAGGCTTGAACAGAGCATGTTATAGTCAGGGGTAGCTGAAAAAAATTAAGAAAGCAAGGTTAGGATCAAAACAGAGCTATGTGTTTAATGGCAAAATGAAGACTTTTCCCACATGAAGAAATTGCATCCCTGTAATTTGACATTTTCATGTTTTGAAAGCTGTTGTATCAAGCATTGTTTTCTGTGAAGGTCTGGCTACAAAATCAAATTCTATTTCTTTATTTTCTGTTTACATCAGCAAATACATTTGGGGTAAGGCATAGACCAAAAGGACTTACCCAGTGCCACAGACAGAGACTCAGCTTACCCAATGATTTTTAACCTATTGGCACCCAGTTGCACAAACACACAGCTGTGGGGTAAGCTACTCCAAGCCGTGCAGCACGTTGGCCACGCTGATAGCTGCTGAGATGCACATTTGCATCTGAAAGCAGGTGGCTCAGTAGCATAAGTACAAGACTGTTCATTTTCAGCACCATTCAGAATATTTTTAATGATTTAACTTCAATGGCCATGTCTTTTAAATCTAATAGCAATTACTAGAAACTTTCTTTAAGCAAGACCCTTTCTTCCCTCTACATCCTGTATGTAGAGACTACACTGCACTGTGGGCTCTGCAGAAAATTGGCACAACTTGTCAGATTTCCTGACTCCTAGCATTCAGCCCATTAAGCCAAATCTGCTCTCTCTCAAATCTCCTTACCATTTTGCACATGAGATCTAACCCACATTTGTGTTTGCAGCTGTCCTCCTCAAGCATCTGTGAAGTGCAGAATCAATTGATAGAGGAGGTTCACAAGCTGAATTTTGTAAAAGAAAACAGCAGTGCAACATTTATTGAGAGAAAATTGAGCTTGGAAAGAAAGAAACCTGTCCCTTCTCCCGTGAGTACCATACATCTGGATCGTGTATGAAGCATCCTCTTTTGATCACTTTTGAAACAAATCCATTTTTATGCAACCTAAAGGTTTGGGCTTGGTCTCTTCCTGAATCAGGTTGTTGGAGTGAAGCTGTTTCATTGACTAGTAACTTCTGATGATTTTTCACTTTTTTCATGTATTATCTTGAAAATATACTTGAAATTAGCTCGGATTACCCTTAGGCCTTTAAGCACATGTTAAGTCTAAGGTTGTATAAATAACTTGGGTTATTTCTTTTGTTAAATACTCTTATAGTTCATCTTAATCTTGTAATTCAGATGACTTTTTCCCCCATGCTCAGCTGTGGTTATATGTACTGGTGTTTACACACATATGCACACACGTACACCCTGACAGCAGATTTTAAAAATCCACCAGGAAATCTGTGTCCCCCTGGTTCCGAATCTTATAAGACATTTCCAGAGCTTTCAGGAGTCTAGTTTACAGTAAAGTAAAGACTCAAGTGCAGATTTACAGGAGAAGCTGAGGAAGCTGTAGGATTCCTTTTAGCATCAGTAAGGCAAATGTGTTCTTGCTTCTGTGGTATGTTAAGATAATACTTAAGATGTGCAGTATTATCCCTCTCTGCCCTCTGACCAAAACTCTGAAACAAATATGCTTCCAGCAGTTAATAGCTCCTTGCCTCATTTAGGGAGGTAATTTCACCCAAAAAGCAGACAGTTTGGGTACCACTGATTTTTTTTTGACTAGTGCCTTATCATGCAAGTTGTTATGTGGTCTTAGCACACCTCAGCCCATTTTTGGATTGTGCTTTTTTTGGTGATATTACATAGGAATACAAAGATCATCACTTCAGAAAAACAATTAAGCAAGAGACAGTTCACATACAAAACACAATCCCTTTGAGAGCAGAGGACAGACTTAAGAGGTCTTTAATTAGTGAAATTTCTGCATTTATTTAAAATCTGCCCTTTACTACTGACCTATTAATATAGCAGTTGGACAGGTCCTTTCTGCATATGCCAAGGCCATTTGGTCACATATAGCTGTCTAAGTAACTCCTTGGTCTATATGTAAAAACGCGGGGTCCGTTAGCAGCACACACAGATTTTTCTGCATCTAAGTTGCTCTAGAAATGACCTCAGCATCATTGAGTCTGAATATTTTTATTTTTACTTTTCAGCTGGAGTCCCCACGTCAAACAGAAGGCCACAGGTCCAAGCTGTTGTCTACGTACAGCCCCGAATTGCTGTACCAAGCTAAGCGCAAGTGCAATGCCACTCAGGAATTCGATATTGATTTACATGGAGGAGAACTGGTGGCTGTCGTGGAGCAAAAGGACCCCTTCGGAAGTACAAGCAGATGGCTTGTTGACACAGGAAGTAAGTTCTCTGCACAAAGATCCCAATGACAGCTTCCCTTTGGGATATTGATTTCTTTTCATTCTGGCCCCATCTGTTTGCCTCTGTCATACTGACAGCTGCATAAAATGGCTGGTTTTGAAATGATTTTAGCAGTGTTTTGCTGTTTGTTTATTTTCTGTCTCTTTATTCTGGTTTCTAGTCCTTAAAGGGTATGTGTATTCCTCCTTCCTGAGGCCTTACAATCCAGCCAAAGCACAGAAGGATGTCACAGAAAACAGCTTTAGTGATGATGATTTTGATAATATCAGCCTCTTTGTCTCTTCACGGCCCTCTACTGACAGCAGCACAAGAAGTCCAGGGCACAAGAAGAGTGACAGCAGCTCTTCTCTTCAAATCTGTGAAAATCCCACAATTAATGGCACAGGGACTGATGCTCTTCAGGATATGGATGATCAGCATGTAAGTATGATACACACTGTGCCTGTCTTCTTGTTGCTCCTATTTCAAATCCAGAATTATACTGTTTATAACTTGAATGGTTTCATTTTACACCGTAAAAGACTGGTACTAATCTATCAGTGTGACATGGGAATTTGTTATCCTCTGTTCTTAAGTAGCTATGAGGGAAGAAAAGATAATCAGTTAAACTGTGAATTGCAGTCCCGTGTCACAGAAAATAGACTGTTGCATTATCCCATCTACAATGCCTCATGGTTCCTCTATGGAGCAGGAACCTGCAAAATAGCTCAGTTTGGGGCATTTTTAGACTTACCATTGACAAGAAAGCTGTGGCAATGCTGATCAGCACAGCACAGAAGTGACCCATGTACCACATTTGAATACAAGAGCTTTGCGAAAGGTGATTTTCCCTGAGAAAACCTTGCTGGAAAATTCTTCATGCAATCCATGTCCACTTGGTGTGAGCTGAAAACCAGCATAGTAAAGTGAAGAGGTCTTGGAGTTTGGTTCATTCCTCCTCATGCAGAATTCCCCAGAACCTTCAATTTTACTTTTTGTTTTGGCCCTGTCCAGCAATCCCAGGCACTGGTTGTGCACTGGTTTGTATATGTTATTACATGTTTTCTGTACACAGAAATCATACCAATACACAATGACAGCAAAGATGTAGCAACATTTTTCAATTCCTATTTTGGTCTGTGTGGCTTTCGTTTTTCAGACCTTCTATGCTGTTTACGCATTTCAAGCAAGAAATGACCAAGAACTCAGTCTTCAGGAGTACCAGAAGGTTAGGATACTTCGTTTTTCTGACCTGAGTGGCAATAAAGAATGGTGGCTGGCCGAAGCAAAAGGTCAGAAAGGATATGTACCATCTAATTATCTCGGGAAGATGACATACGCTTAGGAAGAGAAGGGCCCATCGAGCCAGTCTCTCTGAAGCAAACAGAATAATCATCTGTTACATTTTGCAACAAGCAAGGCAAACTTGTGATTGACAAGTGATTGACAGAAGCCATGGTATCCAGCACACAAATGATATTGAGAACCTCCATCCTCCAAAAGCTATCACCTTGTCAAGATCTGAGTGAAGAATGATTTAACAGAAAGACTGATCCTGATTAACATCCTAAAGAGCTTGCTTTTCTATTACCCCATAATTTTCTCTTTTGTCAAAGCATCCTGTGTCAAGAGTCAACCTACAAGTACAAATCTCAGCTGAAATCATGTTTTTCTTCCATAATATTTAGCAAATACTATTCAAGATGAAGAGAATTAGCCTTGAAAAAGGACAAATTCAGTTATCAGGGATACTGTAGGCTGAATTGTTCCTTAACTGCTATTTCAATGAACATAGATGGATCTTAAAACTTGAACTTTTTGACTGTCTGTTTTTATCCTCAGTCACTTTTGTAATGAACTTTTTTCTCAGTGGAGATTATTGGATTGAGAAAAGAAAAGGAGTTTCATTTTTCAGAAACATTTCAACTTACAATATACCAAGCGTGGTGGTACGAGTGACTGGTCCCAGGGAAGAAGGTATGTTTAGTTAAATATGGAAATGCAGGGGGGGAAAGAGGGGACACAAGAAACAACTACTGTGAATTAAAGAAGTTACAATTTTCAAAAGAATTACACAACTGCTTTGTATGGTATAAACAGTTTGTAGCAATATGGAATTACCCCAGATTTGAAATTTCACATATATCTACACACTAAGCAGTTAGTGCAAAATCTGTGTAGTGAAATGAAACCTGTATTATTAGTCTTGGGAAATTTATTAATTTTTTTTAAAAAAAAAAAAGAAGAAGAGTCAAGCAGTGCCTTTGAATGAATATTTAGTGCCTATCTGATTCCTTAAGTCAGATACAGGGATCATATTGTCTAGTGAATAAGCTGGGAGTTAAGATTCATCAAAATTTCTCTTCCAGAAAAAAAAAAATCATTTTCCAAGTGTCTGATGTTAGATTGAACAGTGAAGAATGTATCAATGAGCTCATTCACTGTTTGCAGATTTCAGAATCAAAAGACATATTTTGCTAAACTATCCTCAAAACAGATGAGGCCAGTTTTACAAGTTAATACAGTCCACATTGCATCCTCAATGAGCATAGAAAACAAGACATCCCAAGGAAGGAGCTGAATGTCAAGTAGTACTTCTTTAGGTCCACTGACTACAGCGATCCTTAAGCCAGGTTGGTGTCCTGCACTTAAACCAGACCGAGTAGGGATAAAAAATATCTCTTTGGGATTACCAGTGATAACTAAGTGCTTGTCACAATGTATTTCAACACGGCAATGCCGAGGTCCTCTAGTGATAACTGAACACCTTCTTGTGCTAAGCACTGCAGCAAGGAAACAAAAAAGTGATTATGTCTGCAGCAAATAATGTAATTGAAGGTAAACTCCTGTCAGGTATTTTCTGTATTGCATAATTTCTTACACTGAACATTAAAATGACAACACTATTAAAATCAAGGTGAGGGTGGGATTATTGCTGGTTGAGGGTACACAGAAAGTGTTCTAAAGTTTTGTGTAAATTTCTACTTCCTATAGTTGAAATGTGAGGTTTGAAGATGAACTAATTCAAAATAGCAAGATCTAATAGGAAATAACCTGTCAACAAAGAAAGGATAAGAAAAGTTAAGGCAGTTGATGCAAACAATAGTTTTTGCTATGCTAATGAACCTACCTTAATTTTCTTTGATGCCCTCAATTTTCAGATTATTTTTATAAAAGGGTAGAAAAAGTTGTCAGTCTTGCTCAGAGGATGAATGCAGTGGATCACAGAGATTAGAATCTAAAATTTGTGCTGGATTAAATCATATAATAGAGAGACTTTTAGAATTCTCCGAGATGGACATTCAGAATCTGGTATGGGAATCTCTGTGAATTACTGCTATCCAGTGAGCAGTAACAATAGATAAAGCATTATTTTGCCTTATTGTACTTATGCTTTGGGCACTGTAATCTTGCCATTTCCATAGCAAGAAAAAAGGGTTCTCATTCATTTTATGAATGGATGTAGCTGCTTTTATGGAAAACTTCGCCTTTAGTTAAATGAAGTAAATGGAGAGGGAGTATCAGCTTGGAAAGACTGGACTGAAAGACTCACCCCTACTAAGCTTGCACTCCTTTGACTTTCATATTTTGAGATTATGGGGAAGATACACACAAGAAGCTTTGCAGTTATGTTTTACAATTTAGAGTCTTTTATTTGGAGATGATCTATACTTTGCACTAGTTGAAACAGTTTTAGAAATTACACAATTGTACTTAATAGGCTTAATGCAGTTGTGTAAGCACAGTGATGAAGTTTTATATGTCAGACAGTGAAATTAATTAAGGGAAAGAGTCAGTAAAAAAAGATTTCTTAAGTCTTAGCTCTGAGAACTCAGCTTGAGTCATAGGGAGAGCTCTGATTTTGAGTGTTAATGTACATTCCCCATGAAAAATCAGGCTCTGTGAAGGTGTCTCAAAGCGAACTTAAATGCTGCTCTCCAAAATATTCACTAGGTATCCTGATCCTGAAGTAACAAGGAATGAAGGATGAAATATACTGGAGCTGACCACCTAAATTTCATTGAATTTCTATGGGACTTAGGAATTCCTCACAGGTCAAATGAAACCCCAGTGTTTGGTTAGGACGCATAATAATTTTTATATTGTGGGGTAATATGCCTTTATTTTAGCCTCACAACTTGGGATCCAGAAAAAGTAATTCATTAGGTACACAAGTGGATTGGCTTATGCCATTTCGGAAATTCGAAGTTTTAGCTGTTATCATTTGATATTATGAATATATTGCAAACTTTTATTTTTGTTTAAAATAGATGAATGCAAACAACAATTGTAAAAAATTAAGAGATGCTCCTTGAATCCAAAGCTGTTTGACATTAAGAAGATTTACAGTATTTCATATTAGACTTGTTCAGTCACATTTTTATTAAGATAGTGCTTTAAATACTAGAAACTGAGCTATATTGGGGCTCCAGAAATTCCTAAGAATATGTAATGCTTTTGCTGTTGTTTTTTTAAATGTAGGGAAGGGTACAGTATTCTACATTAATGACAAAACTAATTTATTTTGATTGAAGCAGGGACAGGCTGCAGTTTAATGGACTGGTTTTGTGTTTGTTCAAATGTGCATTTTACTTACTGGAACTGTTTTGACAGTAAACATGTACAAGTACTTCCAAGACTGGGTCCACTCAAACTGAAGGGTTTCTCCATTTAGGGAGTATTTTTAAGTGTTGCCATTGATAACCTGGAACGCAGAAAATGCCCAGTCCAGTGAACAGCAGAGTCCTAGGCTCTGACTTCTGGCACCTATGTGCTTTACCATCTTCCCTTTGTTTGGGTGGTGCTGTGAACTTGAAGTAGGAGTTCACCTTTTCAATGCAAACACAGATTGAAGAATTATTCCTTCTGAATTTTCATCTTTGGAAGCTTCACTGAGTAATTACCTCCTTCAAACACTTAAGTATGCTTCTGCTGTCATTTTAAGATAGCTTTTAAACATGAAGAAAAGTGAAGTGGACCTAACACCTGCACTAGGAAGCACAGCCATGACAATCCTTGTTCCCGCAGATCTATTACTGATAATTCCTCTTACAATATTGTTTGTTCAGAAATAGTGAAAAAGTTCTTCTTTAAATTATTGCAATAATAAAAATCTATTTTTGTAAAGATGTTTCTTCTTATTTATTTTTTTAAACAAGATGTTTTCCAGAAGCAAAATGTTTTATATGCTATCCAACATCTGCCTGCAAAATTAGCAGAGGAAACAGAGTTGCCTCAGATAAAATGCTGCATTTCTAGTATGCATCCTAGCTTATCTATAAAAAGTCCTAAGATAAAAATATTAGAACTTGTCAAACACTCAAAACACTAAGCCAGTTTAAAAATACACTTCAAGGTTCCAAATATCAGTATAGTTCTTTTCTAGCTGTTCCTGAGGTTGTGACTGTTACTTACTGCTGTGTCCAGCCAGAGGTCTGTCATGACTTGTAGTAGATAAAAGCTTGTAAATTACAGAGCTTTGTGTCAGACCTTTCTTTTTAGACGCAGATATCACCAGCATCCCCTAGTCCAGCCAGAAGGAACATTTATGGAACCAGAGTAACCTATCATTTCACATTACAGAGGGTATCAAATTTTGGGCATCTATGAAAAAAACATCAGATTTAAGTAGAAGTAAAATACTACCACAAATTTATAAAATGTTTAAGGAAAGTTATGTAGCTGTTTTTATAGTAAATCACAGGGCAATTTGTATTGGGGACAGAAAAATCACAGGACTATTTTCCAGTTATTTTTCTAAATAAGAGGTATGCTTCTCAAAATTCAGACAGGCCTTCCTTCTTTCTGCCCTACACTATGTTCCTCAACCTGACATACGACTTCAGTCAAACAATCCTGTAGAACAGACTCCTTTCCTGAAAATACAGTTGTTAATTCCATCCTAACTATAACATCAAAGCAGAAAGCAACTGTTCCCTTCAATCTACTCTGTTTTTCAGCAGTGCCTATCTTACATATTCAAGCTAAACACTTGATTTAGAAGACCTGGTCTCTGCTATAAATCCTTCCTGATATAATACTTCAAAGAATCACAATCCTAACTGACATTTTTATACCAGCAGAAGGAGACTTTATATTTCATTTAAGAAGCTGGGAAAGTTACAGTGGAAGAAAGTCTTTCGCTGATACAAATTGTAGCTGTATTGCAGATTTTGCTAATACAGGGATAGTGACAAGTCCAGCTAGAATTGCCCTTATTAGAGGGAAAAGACCAGAATGCACTAAAGGTACAGCCTAAGTTATTTTATTCTGAATGGAGATACCCTACAGTCAATCCATGCCAGAGTTATAGACATAAAAACATCAGGATATATTTGAATCAGGTCTCAGAAGTATTTTAAATGGCATTAGCTACCACAACTTAAAAACAAGGATCAATTTTGTTCTGCCTGTGTTTACCCCATAGGTGGCACCCAAAGTAATCTGCACAGTTCAGCTGTAAGCTCCTGAACTCTCACAAGCAAAGCTATATGTATGTTCAGAGGCAAGACAGAGACAGCTAGCACCTTGAACATTCCTCTGGGAGTAGGTTTTACTACTGGAATGAACACTTTACATAGCAGCACTCCAGCCATTTAAAGAATCTATCTTCACACTACTACTTAGATCTAGGCAACAGTCTTCTGATTAACACTTAGGAAGAAAATATGCCTTCTGCTTCCTAATGGAAACTGCTTCGGGGTCTTTTCCTAGTATACCACCATTAAAAACCCTCTGTTGGAAAGGAAGAAGGATGGGCTGATCAAAAAGCAGTAAAAGTTCTGGATTCCTCCTGCTCATGTTGTTATTTTTACATAGCCCTGGAAGCCACAGGCATTACAAAGTCTTTTTTTCCTCCAAAGGAAAAAATAGTTGAAAAAATGTGCAAATTTCCCAGGTAGCTGAGGCAATCCCGAGTAAATGAAACTATTCCTTTCAATGTTTAAGGAATGTTAGCCCAAATCTTAATTGTGGAGAAGGGAAATGAGGCATGGGAAATAGCTGCATATATCAGCTTTACACATACCTAAAATACAGGATGGATAAAAATGGATGCCTATGTCTTCTGTGTTTCAGGTGTGCCAGAAAGGAAGCAAACTTACTAACACTCAAGACAACTCCCTTCATTTTCTTCTATTTTTTCCCCTCTCTCACATCATACAACAATGTTGTTCAATTAAAATATACACTAGCTTCCACTTATTTTCCATTCCTATTCAACAGGACAATATTAAGGCCCTCTACAGTTTAAGAAAGCTTGAAAACACTGCCTTGACTCTCTTCCGCTCTTTTTGCATGAAGTTTCTCACTGTATAAAACCAAAACAGGCCAATTAACCAAACTACCAACCCAAAATTCACCATTTAAATATACCGTTGTTTAACAGTTGATTTTTGAAAATGCATTTTTTTCCATGATGAATCTGATAATTTGAGATAATTAACTCTGCATAATATAGAGAACTCTGAACACCTCAAGCATTTTAAGTGTTGGAATACGAGGTGAAAGAAAAGTGGCAATGACTTCCCAGATTAATAATCCTTTTATTATTAACATTTAAGAATGATGGTTTCAGAAAGTTCATTTTATTAAGTGTCCCCATAAACGTGGGGTTTTTAATATTTAAAAATACCCAACTTTTACAATTTCAAGTTTCAGTGCTTTGAGCTACAGAAACAGGAGCATATAATAGTGAATTCCTCCAACATACTCAGTTCTCAAGGCAGAAGGAATACCAGAATTATTGAAGTTTGACCTCCTGTATAACATGAGTTTGGGGTTTCCCTGATTTAACCTCCATTTCAGTCCAGTAACTGGGGGATTTCCTTTAACAAAAACACCAATGCTGCTGTTTCATAGAACATAACCAACAAAATTAGCAAGCAGACGTACTACTTCTTGAGTTTCTTTTGAGCAGCCTTTTTCTTGACCATCTGCAACCTTTTCATAGCATTGAGCTGAGATTCCTGAGAAGTTGGGCCCTTTAGGGAGGCTGACTGATTACCAGTATCCGTGGTGGTTTTACTCGTGCCGCCCCCGCTGTTCCCTGAATTCCCGCTGTTGCCGTTCCCGCTGCTCCCCTGGCTGCTGGTGCTCGGCGCGGCACTGCTGGGACTCGGGAGACCCACTTTGCTGACGTTGTCGCTGCTCACTGAGCGGCTCAGGGTGGTTTTCCCCAGTGTCAGAGGTGGAGGAGGTTTCAGCTGAACAGGGTTTGTGCTGTTGTTGGCAGAAGCTATTTTTGACCCTAGTCCTGTTTTTGAAGTTGCCAACCCTGACAAACCCACAGGTTTCTGGTTATTTGAAGAAGCTGCTGGTTTCCCACTGGCACTCTGTGCTGTTGATCCCAGTTTGGCAGTTGATGGATTGGCAGAGGAGGTTTTGGCTGCAAAAGCAGCCCATCCTGTAAGGCCACTCGTTGCTGAAGAGGAAACACTTGTACTGGCAGAGTTCCCTGAAACTGCTGCTGAGGTCTAAAATAAAAAAGCATTCTTATTACAGTAGCATCTATTTGTGCAAGACATCACAGTATGAATACATCGAGCCTCTGTTTCAGTTCTTTTCCCAGGATCATCCAATGGACAATATTTCATCACTGCTTACTGCAGTTGAAAGTACTAACATGAACAAGAAAGGATGCCAGGTGCAGCCAACTTTTAATCTCCCAGCCACATGGAACAAATAATACCTTTTCTCCCCTTCCTTCTATACAGTTAGCAGGCTACCATACAGCATTGTGATCCCTCCATGAATAATAAAAGCCCAAATTTGTGAACTATATAAAAGGTAGTGGCTTGCCTTCCTTTTTTTTTTTTTTTTTAACTGTTGTTACCTGGTGTCACTTGTTAACAAGATGACAGATGCTTGGACAAAAATCAGACATTGAGCAATTTATTATTGCATTTATTACAGCCTTTTGGTCAAAGTAGCAGTATCTAAACTGTTTCCTTTCTCTCCCTTGGTTCTTAAAAGCCTGTACCACAGAGAGAATTATAAAAAAAAAAAAAAAAAAGTCACTGCACTTCTTTCCTGTAGGTCTCTTCCCATTCAGGTACTGCAAAACACAAGCCTTCTGCACACATGGGTTCCCTTGCTTGCAAAGTGCTATACACACTACCCGAGTTCCCACACCTTAAACCCTATAACCCCCAGGTTTCAGATGGGGATGATATGTTGTGTTATTAAACCAGAGTTACAGCAAACAGCAGAGTTAAAATGAAAACTAAACCCCTCTATTTAAGTAATATCCCTTTTACAGTATTTCTGGAGAGTTTCGAAACAGTAAAGATGACGGATGAAATCAGGCCTCAGGTCTAACAACCCATTTAGGCAAATAAATAAGTCTGCTGAAGTGAAAAAAGTATTCTCAAGTATAGGAGCTTCAGCAATACCCATCATATTATTCATGATGGTTTGCATCCAGGCAGAGCAATGGCAAACATAACTCTGAGCGCATGAATAGTTGCTTTGATTTTGAGTTCAAGCTGTGTTTTCCTAGGTAAGGGTCACGCTTTATTAGACTGCTATGTTTTTTACTATACTGCCTCTGGTTTACCACCTTTGAGAAACTTGTGACAGTATTTTAACTTGGGAAAAACAGAAATAGAAGCAACATAGAACCACGGAATAGAATCACAGAATGGTTTGGGTTGGAAGGGACCTTGAAGGTCATCTAGTTCCAACGCCCCTGCCCACGCTACCCACTAGATCAAATTATGTGTAAGAAGCAGCAGTCTCCTAAATTAGATATCAGAGTCAGCTAGAGTTTCCCTATTGTAGACTCACAGAACTGTCTAGGCCAGAAAAGACCTTCAAGATCATCAACTCAAAGTGTAAACCCAGCACGTCCAAGTCGACTGTTATCAGGAAGAAAAGCCTAACTGTTAAAATACACAGGTTACTTGACCACAGAGACCAAATAATATATTTTCTATGATTCATAGAATCATAGAATGGTTTGGGTTGGAAGGGACTTTAAAGATCACCTAGTTCCAACCTCCCTGCTGTGGGCAGGGACACCTTCTACTAGACCAGGTTGCTCAAAGCCCCATCCAACCTGACCTTGAAAAAATGCAGGGATGGAGCATCCACACGTTCTCTGGGTAACCTGTTCTGGCGGTTCATCACCCTCACAATACAGAATTTCCTCCTAACATATAACCTAAATTTATCCTCTTGCAGTTTAAAACCATTCCCCCTTGTCCCATCACTACATTTCCTTGTGAAAAGTCCCTCTCCAGCCTTCCTATAGGTCCCTTTTAGGTACTGGAAGGGCCCCTGGAGCCTTCTCTTCTCCATGCTGAACAGAGCTCTCAGTCTGTTTTCACAGGAGAGGCTCCAGCCCTTCCCAGCTCCTTTCAGCAGTCTCCTTTGGACCTGCTCTAACAGGTCCATGTCTTTCCTGCTGAGACAGCTGGACACAGTAGTTCAGGCAGGGGCTCACAAAAGTGGAGTAGAGGTGCAGAATCACCTCCCTCAACGTGCTGCTGAGCCAGCTTCTTATGATGCAGCCCAGGATATGGCTGGCCTTCTAGGCTGCCAGGGCACATTTATAAAGATTTCTACTTGTATAAAATATCATTAAAAAAATTCATAGCATCAGTTCTGTTCTTTCCCTTGTAACATAAAAATACAGTCAAGAGCTGGACGTTTTAGGGATTTACTGGTGAAGTGAGGGTTTTTTCCCTGTTCTTTCAGTGTTAATGCTATGGTGCTGCTCAGTCTGAATTGTTTTCATTCATGATTCTTGTGAGAAAAGATTATAATCTATGCAGTGAAACATAAACTTTTCCTCTGGCAAATTTAAACTACATTACCTTGACTTCTGTTCTCTTGAATGCTAGAAAAGCTGGTGGGGTCTCAGGTTTTAACTTAATTTCTGGCTTCTTGACCAATGGATCCTTCAAAGCTGGTGCAACTGAAACCACTGCAGGAGCTGGTTTCTGAGGTGGCTTTTGTGTCTTCTGAGCCTGCAAAAGCGGTACGAAAAAACCACGCCAAATTAGTTACAGACCCTATAACACTGACTGTTTTGACTGTTAACAAAAAGCATGAGCATTTTAAGATTGCAATCTAGTCTTTACAACTTCAAGTTTAATGGTCCATGAGAAATGAGGTAATAGGGGATGTGGAGATAGTGCTGGTTATGGTATTGGAGACAGGGTCCAGCCACAAAGCATCCTGAACAGAACTTGCTATTTCAGCGTGGGAAGAGTTGCAGTGGTGACACTTAGAGAACAGGAAAGCACTGGGCCTTTACAGGAATAAGGTAAAGGAAGGTGAACTTGCAGAAGAAAGGGACATAATCCAGCAGCACTGGGATGTAGGCTGCAAGAGCCTGCTAAGAAGTGGCAGGCAAAATGGCAGAATTCATGCCAAAAAGGAAAGGTCATATTGAAGGCAACTATTGAATGGCTGCAATCGCTATCCTGTGCAGGCACTGACCTTCAGCAAACACTCCTCTGAGTTCAAAAGCCAGATGATCATCAGAATAATCATGTATTTCAGTCAGTGATGATAATTCCTAGGCCAGGATCTTACATTCCCTTTTTTTCTTGTTTCTTAGTAGAGCCATTTCAAAAGATAACAACTTGCTAAGTTATCACAGAGCAGTTTCAAAACACACTTTCTGCTGTACAAAAGGGTGTGATTTTAAAACATTGGAACTAAAGTCACTAATGTTTCATGCACCCAAGGTGCTGTCTTACTCTCCTATTCATTTCTCATAATGAGACGAGTGCAATTCCAGTGGGATCCTGTTTAGTCAAGAAATTAACATGGAGATCAATCAAAATAAAGATTTTAATTTTTTTTTTTTACTGGAATGTGCTACCCTCAGCTTGTTTTTGAGCCTGAGAACACTCAATGCTTGAGATCTGGACTGAAATTTGCAGTCTTGTCCTACAGGAAAGCAACCATTAATGTCCAAAGCTGAGAAGAAAACTAAAACTGTAAGGCTAATTGGTAGACATATGCTAAAAACTGAGTATCACCCGAAATAAAGAAAATAAAAAGTTTCCACTGCTGCCTGCCAAGTAGGAAATAATCCTATTTCACTCTTCTTCACTCAACTTTTCATTTTTAAAAAACGTTTTTTAAGAAGCACATTGCAGAATGCTCTT
This sequence comes from Manacus vitellinus, assembly GCF_001715985.3. Classification (NCBI taxonomy): domain Eukaryota; kingdom Metazoa; phylum Chordata; class Aves; order Passeriformes; family Pipridae; genus Manacus; species Manacus vitellinus. The sequence goes on along the minus strand of NW_021938789.1, from coordinate 43,507,839 downwards.
TGAGATGCTACATTAAAAAACACACCTGCAGCAAGGGAAGCACTGCTGAGAAAAACAGTTTTCCAACATGCTTCCTAAGATTTCTCTAACCCATAAAATACTCTCACATAGTAGAAATAGCCTGCTGTATTCAAATAGTGCTCACACGAGACAAAAAACTGACTCCTACCATTCTCTTCATCTGCCTGGTACAGCGGGCACAATACCATACAAGTCGAGGATCATTCACTTCCTTGTCTGTCACCTGAGGTTTATGGCAATCCTGGTGGTAGAGATTATGGCACTCCTGACACTCCACTAGCTGATTCACAAAAGTAACTGTCATTTGCCTGCAGAGCAAATAGTTAAGAACAGATTATGGAAGAAAGCACTTAGAGGATTATCCAATTGTTGAAAATTTTGCAAGGCTTAAGATAAAAATTAAAAATATTTTTGCTTTCGCATATATTTCCTACCTTTGGCAAATGAAATGTATTCCTTTTCTTCCTGTATCAGCTCTTCCTAACTAATATTTTAGAAACTTGATATTTTTAAAAGGTAATTTTTTTCAAGAATATCTAAAACTTTCACAATATTAAACATCTGTATGACAGTTTTGATTTCTCTGATTTTTATATTAGAAATATAAGTCTTGTCTGCTTTGCTTCACCTGGGCATTTTATGGATACATCACTCTATAACAAACATGACTTCCTCATTATATTAGTATATGAAGGCCTAGTCTCCATTTGTACAATTCTGCTGTAAGCTTTAGAGCAATACAGTTCAAAAACAATTAACTTCTCAACGACAAGCCAGTAAGAGTGCTTTCTGCTACAGGATTTGAAAGCATCATCATCCAAGCTCTCCACTACTTTGAAGATGTCTTATTAGCCATCCTTTTGGTCCCTACTACACAAACAGACACGTGGAATTTGAGATAATACCAGAGTCATGGAAAGATGGAATAGAAAGGATTAATTGTGCAGTCCTGCCTTGAAGCAAACATGCAAGCTGGTGATGAGGACTTCATTTTGCATGGGCCTCTGTTGACAGTAATCATGCTGTATAAATGATAAATTAGTGATATATACATGACTGGGAGTCTGCCTGTGAATTAGCCAAATACCATTTTCTTAATGATTTCTTCTTTCAGAGGACAAATCAAGCTATTTAATTGCTAAGCTGCTTTTGCTCATATCCCTGAGGAGCAGGTACCCAGGTAACCATGGAAACTCTATTTGTAGATGGGTGGGGAAAGGTAATCCCTTATTTCTTTATATAACAGAAAAATGAAGTCTGATACTACAACATTTTCTAAGAAATATTTCTCTTTTACACAGGCAATTTAAAAACAGAGGGAGAAACCTTTCTGAAATTCCAGGGTCCATTATTCTACATGTAGGATATTTGAAAGACATTTTGTTTGTTTCTCATTCCTAAATAAACTGGATCAGAACAAAGCAGTGATTTTTCAACCTCATGTGTCAAGGTGGGAGACTCACCCTATTATAAAATTACAAAGAACAATCTCAGACTGATTAAAAAGTCAGGAAAACTTCATGATCAGAAACAAGCTAAACCACTTACTTTTAAATTATAAGATAACTAAGAAACAAGCCTAACAATTTTTTACCATCAAAAAACAAACAAAAAGGTATTAACAAAAAATTTGAAATTTTGTTATTTCCAGCCCAGTGTTTTTTAAAGATTTTTCTGGGATGAAAACTTCACAATCATCTACAAACTGCATACAGTATTTCCTCTTCATATAACTGAGGAGCCATGTAACTGGTGGGTCCTGTTTTTGCAAGACCTACAAGTACCAGAGAAGTTGAAGTTATTTTAATATTCTCTCCCTCCTTATGCCTAAATTGGCATAACAGAACAAGGACAAAAACACAATAGGCATCAACGTGCAATACTCGTAATCACTGTGAAAATACATTTGACACTTGGCAAATCTTGAAGAAACATTTCATGTCTCTGCTTTAGTTTTTACATCTATAAAAAGGAATAGTTAATATTCGAATGCACTTTTTGCATTTGTGAACTCACAGCTGGGTTCTTGTCAACTTGTCTTCTTAAGCAATGTAAATATAAACTCTTTTGCTATGAACTCCACCTACTCTGCAATTGGACATGATGTTTTCATTCACAACTGGTTGAATAATTGAGTTATTAGAAGATGCCATTTTAAAAATACTATTCATACTTGAGTTATTTTACAGAGTATCCAGTGCTTTTATTCTTCATATGTATGGGGATATTATTATTTTGGCTCAAGATGGTCACCCCAAAAACAGTGCACATATTGAAAGTGAGCAGTAAATAGAGGAATACTGTCTGACCAATGTGTTTGAGTCAGAACTCTGAAGCACAAATCCTCTTAAAAGCATCTGGTTCAGCACGAGGTGGAGGTGAAGAACCATGTGACATCAGTCTCAGCAAGTTCTGTGTAAAATGAAAGTGATCCTGAGTGTCAGGGTGACTGTTGCTACCCCCTCTCCAATGGGCTGTTTCTTTCCCTGCAGTACTTCTCCCTCCCTCTGGCACCAGTTAATGAGAGCTATTTTAGTTAGCCAGGGCAGAAAACTCTTTTGCAAGAACAATTGAGTTGGTGATCATGAGCATGTAGAAGTAACACCTTCAGCAGCCAGGTTAAACATTGATTGTGGAACACCCAATGGAACCACATACCCGGCCTGTGCTTTTCAAAGCAAAGTCTTGGCCATGCTGGGCACAGGAGTTGCATTTTCTTTAGTTTCTTTACTTTGCAGGCATTTCTCATTATGCCTGTATGTGTTTTTTTGCCAGGGAAGACAGAAAATTAATAATCCACAACAGCTCAAGACTGTCTAAAAAAAACTTTTTGTTATCCCTTCCTGCCAAATAACTTAATACCATACTATTCTTAGTAGCATTTTAACATACCACCAAATGGGGATTTGCCCCTTTTAGGGGACAGAAAAAGTGGAATTTAAAGGAAAAAAAGGTAAAATTGAGATATTTATTTCATACTTCTTCCTTTTTCAGTGTCTCTATTAAGAAACTAAACATTTGAGCTAACATATGGAAATAATGTGACATGAAATCTCATCAGTCCACAACTGGTTACCAGTATAATTAGCTGCAACTACAGAAATTTATCATCCCTGGACTGCAGTTGCCTCCTTACCTACACAACAGGAATGACCATGAAAATGATGGAACAACGAAGTTATAAAGCCCAGTTTCACAAATGACTTAAGCTGAGCTGAAATACATACTTGCTACTGAAAGGCCAGTTCCAACCCCTTCTCTGTCCTGGCTCTACATTCTTGTATCCACACATGTGCCAACACAAGCATTTACTCTCACTAAGCTGACTGAAACCTAAACCTACTGAAAAACCCAAGTGGAAAGCTGATCCAGAAGCTGATTCAGCTCATCACAAAACTCTGTGTGCAATACATCCCCTAAACAGTACAGGGAAGGAGGTATAACTGGGAGAGCCAAACTGCTCCTTTTGGCAGCAGTGGGGGCTTAACAAGGACATAAATAATCTGTGAAACCAAATCCTGGTTTGAGTGATTTGATCCTAGGGTAGATATTCAGAAGTGAATTTTATACTTCTGTTAACACTAAATGTACTGCTAGCACAATGCTAATAAATCCAATTTTAGAGCCCTTACTGGAAAGTAAAAAGAACCTGTCTTCACTGCAAGATGTATTTACTGAGAAAACATGGCTATGTGTAAATTAATGTCAAATGATTAGGAAAAGAGGAGCAACACATATACATCTCATAATAATGCCACTTACAAATGTTTTCAGAAGAGAAGTGATTTTTTAAAATGCTTATCATTAGCTGTTAATACTTTAACTTACTTTCCAATAATTAAAAACTGGTATTTGTCATGATAGGTTTTGCATCATGTTTAGTTTTATTTTTCACTTGCCTTTTCCTTAAGAAAAGCTGTTTTTCTCATTAAAAGTTCTATTTTCAAGAAACTACTCTTATTCATTATCAACTTTGGATATGCGTTTAAGTGATTTCCAGAATAAAAACTAAAAGAAGCATTAACTTAATGGTACACATTAAAAAAAAAAAGGTAACTACCTAGCAATGAAGCAACATTAACTTACCTGCAAACAACACAGGCCAATCCCATTTCCATAGCAAAGTCATCAGCACTGGTTTCCTCAAAGCTAGATAAATCAGGCATGGATAAATCCTTGCTCGTCTGAACTGTAATAGGAGAGGAACGAGCCTCTTGCTTCTCTACTTTGGGCTTCTTTGGTGCATCAGCTCCTTCAGCAGTATCCCCTTTTGTCTATTAAACACATACAGAATGTGAAAACTCAAAATGCTAGTAGATACTATTAAAATGAGAAAATAATTGGCACAATTAGATTAGAAGTATAAGAAAGTATGCTTTACAGAGGACACACACAATGTATTTTCTTTAATTACATATTTTCTTCAAAATATTTACGAACTAGAACCTCAAGCCCACTTTTTGTACTTCACCTCAAAATCCCTGAAAAAGCTTTGGGAAACCCACATTTCAATTTGCTACATTTTAGTACCTTGTTATTATCAGGATGATTCAAAACAGAGAATCACAGAATGATTTGGCTTGGAAGAGACCTTTAAAGGTCATGAAATCTAACTCCCCCTGCACTGAGAAGGGAAAACAATCACAGAATAATTATAAGAAGACTTTTGTTGGAGTGCCTAAAGACATGATTGGCTAATGCAGCTCACAGGTTATGCACCACTAGATGAGTTGAGCTACAGAGACTGAAAAGGGAACCTTCTGTCTAAAACACCTTCGAGGTTATATACCAAGTTATCTCATTAGAGAACAAAAATCACTTACTTTATCAGCAGATCTCTTTTCTGTTTCTTTTTTCACCTTTTCTGATGCAGTGGGCTTGCCATTGTTGTTGCCAGAGGGCAAACTAGAAGAAGTTTTAGGCTCTTGCTTAATAGGTTTGGTAACAGATACTTTTGGTTGCTCGGCTTCCTAAAAACAGAAACAAAAATTGAAGGCAAACCCTACATTCGAGATACTTCCCAGTTTGCAATTAGTTAGATACCAGGATAGGCAAACAACATACAACACCAATCATCTACACACACTTTTTAAAAAAAACATTTCTTAAATATCTTCATACCATGTCAATAAATTAGTGTGCATAAGTTGCAGACAACTAGTAAAACCTCCCCTTACCACTCACCTTCCGGAGGGAAAGGTGCTCCTTTTCCAAAGACAGATCCTCTTTGGAACATTAATTAAAAAGGAAGACATTTCTGCTTTTAAAATTCAAAGAGATAATGAACACAAATTTTCAGATAATTCTGAGGACAAAATTTAATATAAGCTGAAAACATAACCCGACATCTGATGTAACCAGACATCAATACTTCATTCCTTCATGGAGAAAAATATTGACCTCTGCTGAATCTCAGTCCATATTCATCTAGCAGATGAATAAATTTAGATCTCAACAGGAATCAATAGTTCTCATTAATGATGCCTTAAGGTCGGCAATGGACAATAACCAAGAGAGTCTGTGAATGAGTGATTAATCACACTAATGCACAGGAGCAAGGTACCCCCTCTCAGCTGGTAAGAAGGCAGTAATTCCCTGCTCTGTACTGGGACAGGTCCTAAGCCCTGAGCTTCAGCTCTCTGAAGTTTGTTGACTTCCTTCCAGGGTTGCATCCTCATTTGCCTGACTGTGGTAACTCTGTGCTCCCTACTCTGTTCTTGGATTTCATGGTCAACCATAAATTAGTCCTGCAGCCTTATAAGAATGCAAGGAAAGAAACCATTACATTTTTTTTCATTTCTGAGCTTTGCAATCCAGCTGATAATGGAGACATACTAAAAAGAAGAGAACAAAAGATTTCTTCCTCTGGCCTGAGCTTCAGTTTCACCTGAGGGCAGGTGACTGCCAGTCAAGCTGTTATTAGAATTGGCTTCCCAAGCCTCTTTGCACTATTATTGATCTCTCTGCTTCCTCTTTAAACCACAAATCGCTTCTTTGAGCTCTGAGGGCACTCGAGAGTTTTGAGACCTGTGTTAGGGGGAACTGCAGTTTAGGTTTCAGGGAGCTGAACAGAAAGGAGTTAGACCACATCGTACAAGCATGATATATGCTGAGCAGTAATAATGCCTTTTAGTTATTTGGAACCACATAGATGTAGAAATGAAATATTACTGATGTATCAGCATACAGACCACCATTATAACATACCAGGTTGACTTCCAGGCATCCTAGGGGAGAACACTACCTCGTTATCTATATGGCAATATGTAGCAGTATGAGGATGTCCCCACTTGGTTATTTCCATTCACTAATTTGGATTCAAATAGTCCCTCTAGCAGGTGTTCAGTGATTTCAGTAGATGAAAAATAATGTTTGTCCATTGGATGGCAATGGTTCCAGACTGCAAATCATTTCTGCTTTGAACCATTTTGTGTTTTTCATTCTCATATGATTTCATCAACAGAATTTCATGGAAAGAGACCCAGCTTTATCAGTAAATAGCTCATTCTGTTTCATATTTATCTGTGGCAAAAGTAATCGGCATTTTAAAGACCTTTTAGCTCTGAAATGTAACTGCAGAAATATGTAAGTTTGGGTTCACCTTACATAGCATGTCGGATATAATGCTGAATATCTCTTTTAAAGGTCTTCGTATATCAACAAGGTAGAGATTTTTTTCCCCATTAACTTCTGTTAATTGAATAGATTATTTTGCATAAAAGGGTAATGATGAATATGAACATTCCATGATTACTTTTTCTTTTTCCTAAACTTCTGATTCTCTTTTAACTTTCCAGCTATAAAAGAGGAACTAGGAATAGAAGGAGATCTGTAAAGGCACACAAAACTGACCCATGCTCTCTAACACCAATACCTTCTGAGATGGACGATAGCTTGACTCAGTTCCTCTGGCCAAAGACTCATCAAGAAGTGCTTTCAGCTTTTCTGCAGAGTCCTTACTCTTTGAATGCAAGAAGCCCAGGGCTTTCAGAAAAATGGGATCAAGCTCCAAGTTCACTGTAGCAGCCATAGTGGTGTCTTCAGAGGGAGTATGAATGAAAAAAAAAAACAAAACAAAAAACAAACAAATAAAGAAAATCAATGACAACTTTATTCATCTGGAGCATAACTCAAACAGTATGTGGCTAACAGAAGATCTATTCTTTTTGCAAAATGGAATGACATTAAATCACAGTAAGGATGATATGTGAATTAATTATCACTAGAAGATGACTGATTGTGAACTCTAGAGTTGCAAAACTTGAATTTGACTTTACATCTGAAATTATGTCAAATTAATTCTTTGGCATATCTGATATTCAGAAACTAAACTCATCCCACTCAGGTAAATGAAACAAATATTTCATATTCTTGATACTCCATACATCAAGAATATTGAAAAGTATGCAAAACAAGTGTCAACTTCAAGGAAGCAATTACTACTCTTCTCCTCAACATTATTTGCACATACAGTTATTTCTAACTCATGGTTTGTTTAAGAGTAACTAAAAAATCTTACTTGTAGAAAAATTAACTTTTGAAACTTCTGACAAAAAGCCAGCTCATTGTAGCATACAATATAAGATAAAACAGCTAGTGTATTATTTTATACAAATACCTGAAAAAACACCCTACCCATTTTTAAATTTAGCTGGAACAGTGAGAAAATTTATAACTTAGACTGTGATTTAACCACGCCCCCATGTGACAGTCTGAGTTTTAATGTCAAGTAATGACTATCCACGGCTTCAATATGCCACAGTGACAATGTAAATGGAACAAAGTGAGAAAAAGGTTAGAACTAATTAAAAAAAAATATGTTTGCTTCAGAGTAACACATTCTGGCCCTCTGGAACCTTCTCAGTTCATTTCTTTAACAAAAGCTCTAAGGAACTGCATTTACATTGGAAACTGTACTTAAAAAGATCTCACTTAATCAGTAATTGACAATTAATAATTTAAGAAATAAGTGGGAAGTTATGGGAACACATCAGGATGCTTTATGGTTTTGTTTGGTTTTGGTTTTTTGGTTTTTGTACACAATAATCTAGAAGATGTTCTTGAAAAGCCTTTCATCAGTTCTGCTCAAAAGCACTGGACAGCTTTTTCAGCTGGAGCTTCCAAGGTTTTGTCTGATTAATTAATTCCTTTTGATATTCATGGCAGTGAACTTTTACCTCTCTGGTCAAAACACCAGCAGTGGCAGCCTGCTCCCTTAACACTTGCCTAGAAGTCCCTAGGAACCTTTATCTCATGCTGAGCTTTCACGAGACACCAGAGAATCACTTGACTGAGATCATCAAGGAGTTCAACATACAGTAGACTTCATAGGGATTTTATCAATGGACCCAGCAGAGAGTTAAGAATCCTCTTCAAGAGCCTCTTCTCTCTTCCTTAATCTTTGCTACTTGACAAATCGTTTTCTGGTGGCCACAGAACTTCTGCTAGTAATACTACCCACCAGTTACTCTGCTTTTTCACTGATCAAGCAGAGACTGCAGTGAAAGCCCCATCCAGACAATTCAGTCTCTCTCTGATGATTACAAAAAGTGAATCCACAGTGCATGGAAAGCACATACCCCTTTTTTAATGCATCTACCTCTAATAGATGCTCAAGCTGCTCTCAAGATCTGTGGGTAGGTTATCTCCTCCATTTCTTTGTTCTGTGAATATGCCTTTTACAAGAGTCAGTACCACACACTCTTAAACCAGGACTCTGCTAAACCCTCTGTTGAATGAAAGTTGAATCAAAACACTTATTTCAAAAATTTTGTAGAATTCCCTGCTAAAAAACAATACTTTCAGTTCTTCTCTGAGACTTCTACTAGGAATACACATTTGTCTACAGGAAGAACAGGTAGCCAAACAGTCATTAGCAGCCAATTCAGGATGCCTGTAATATTTAGAGAACAAGTATAAACACACTAATTCAATTTTCATCTAGCTGAAGATTTCTTTCTAGCTCTAGCTTTTTAAAGACTTATACTGAAAGGAACTGTTAAACCCCAAATTTCAAGAGGGTTCACTGTATTTATTCTTTTATTTGCTATGAAATTGCAGCAATTCTTTCTTTATTCTTGAGGGTAAATTTTAATGTCATAGGCTACTTCAGTTACAACCAATATCACAAGAAATTTCTCAAGAGAAGGGAAGGAACTAGGCTTATTAAACAGTTCAAGTATGCTCAGCTTAGGCATGTATTTTCAAATTAAAAAAAAAAAATCTATTTGTGATTTAGAGGAAGTCTATTCAATGGGAAGATGAACACATCAAGAGCTGTCTTAAAAATAGCATCACCTGAAAAAAGTAAATTGATAATTATGCTCTCCTTACTGGACCATAACAACACAACTGCCAAACAGACTAACATCAGTAACTGACCTGGTCCAAAAGGCAAATTATTGCTTCTGGTAGTAGCCCTTTCCAGATGTTTACAGATCAAACAGTTTTCAAGTATAAAACAGTGGTTTGACACTTATAAACCTAAGATCCAACTACATTCATTCATGTTTTCAATCATAAACTGCTCCTCGGGCAGTGGAAGCAGCATACAGCAATGTGATAGCCTTGAGATAAGGACAGCAGAGTGTTCTAACAGTGATGCCATAGGCTGTTCTGCAAGACAGACCTTGACTTTCTTCTTGAAGGGGAATCTTTGTACAAGAAATAATTCAAATGCTGTTCAGGAAAAAAAAGTATGGCACTGTCTTTTCCTTAGCAGTTTGACAACTCAGCTGTGAAATTAGATGACTGTGCTAAAAAATAACCCAGAGCAGAACTGGTTTTGCTCAAAGCAAGTGCACCCTTCTTGCAACTCAGCATTCAGCCATCAGCCTAGCCCTAAAAGCACCTTTCTCAGATTAGGTCTCTGTTTGGTACTTCTTCACTATTATATAAAGAACTGTTTGATGATGGATACACAAGACCAAACGTAAGGCAACAAAACTCCCTGAAGTATTGGAGATTATATTAAGAATCCTACAACGAACAATCATGGAGTAGCTTCCCAACGTGTACTATTCGAAGTGGTTTAAATCCCTGTGGGGAAAAATAATGCTAATTAGTAGGTTGTTATTTTTAAAACATCCAAGAATTTTTGGATTCTCTCATTTCTTGAGCATACTTTGTTCTTCTGCCAAATACATACAAGTTTAATGGAGCACTATAGAGAATACATGGTCCTCCAATTTAATAGACTTATTAGATTTCTAAGATCTTAAGAAAAAAAGAGCCCTCTTTTTTTTTATTTATTTGCCATCTACTATGTTGCATACCTACACATCTATTATCTTATTCATTATAACTTGCAGTTAAAGGGATCTACTTCCATTACACTTTTAGATATGGTCGTATTTTTATCCATCTGTTTCTGAACTCCTGTTTCTATTATTTTCTGAGACAAGTGTACTACTGAAGATATTTTTCCAAGAAAGCACACACCTTCAATTTATATTGCAATGCTATTATCAAACCCATTCTTTTATAAACTCGGAAATATTTTTATTTTTCACTGACACTGATGATTAAAAGGACTTCCACTCACATATCCTTTTCAGCTACCTTCAACATATGTAGCAGTAAACTTAAAACCTAGTCACATGAAACAACAGCACATAATTCCTGCCAACACACTCACTGCACTGTGTTTATCAATAATTAATTTATCATAATATCAATTCACTTTCTCCCTCCCCTTTAGATTCTTCCATTCCTCAGAACTTACTCTCTTCCTGACTAATCAGTGACAGTGGCAGATTTTGCTTATTTACCAATAATACCTTTTCCAGATCACTTCCAGATGTAATGTAAACCTTAAGAAAGTAGATCAAGGAAAATCTTAAAAGCAGGAAAAAACAAACTTCTGTTTTCAGTTTTTGCTTTTGTATCTTAATCAAGACTTGATTTATGACAGCATAATTTCTCAGTTACCTTCCACAAGGGACATTTCAAAACTCACACACTTCAGTAGTCTGGAAAACTGTATTAATCAGTTCTCATTTATCTGTTATCTTCTGCAAAGAATCTTCTAAGACTAGAGTAAAATTTCCTGCTATGTAGTTACTAGTACTGGTATCCTTAATTTTACATTCTATTCCACACCATATTTTATAATATACTTTAAAATTAATATTTCAATCAATATCGCCGTAATCCATTTATCCAAAATGTCTAAGATTACACTATTTGCCATTTTCTCCTCAGAAATAACGAATTATTTAAGAATCACAGAATCATTTAGTGTGTAAGGGCTGTCACATGGTCACCCTGTGCAATCTCCTGTTCAAAGTGAAGTCAACACTGAATTCAGATCAATTTGCCCAGGACTTTTCCAGCTGGATCCTGAAAACCTCCAAATACAGGAATGTGAAAAACCTTATGGGCAACCTGTCCCAATGCCTCACTACCCCCATTTCCTTGCTTGGAATTGGAAGTTCTAACTTGTGCTGTCTCTCATTCCCCCTCAAAGCATCTGACTACAAAGACTAGCTCTATCTTTTCAAAAACCTCCCTAGATTTATAAAGGCTTCCATTAGGTCCCCTTAAGCCCCTGGCAGATGGCATCCAACACTTCCTTCACCTTCAGATCTAGCTATTTTGCCACAGGGGACAAGCCAGGTAGTCAGGCATGACTTATCCTTGGTAGATCTCGAGATGGCTATCCCTAGTCTCCACCTGCTCCTCCTTATGCCTACAAATGGCCTCCTCCATGATCTTTCCAGATGGAAGCAGTAAGGCCTGTAGTTGTCTTGCTAGTCCCTCTTGCCCTTTTTGGAAGATGAGCATAAAATTTGCCTTTCTCCAGTCTTTGGGATCTCCCCAGTCTCATGGCCTTTAAAAGATGACAAAAAGCAGCTCTGTGAACATGGACCTGAAGATGGTGTTTCAACACGTGCCACTGCTCGTTGGTTTAAGTCACTGGCAAATTGAGTTTACCTCCACTACTGTTTTCACCTTTCCTTAATCCAGTGTATACTGAAATTTATCAAGCTCACAAATTCCTGGGTATCATCCTCTTGGAAACTTCTTGGTGACAAAATCAAACCTTAGTTAAAATGGAATTTCTGAAATAGTTACACCAAAGCCACAACACAACCCTCTGCAACCTACTTGCTGCAAATCTCTCCCTGAGACTTCCCTTTAGGAATGCACAAAACGCCTCTCCCCTGAAAGCAACACTTAAAATGTTTAAGATAATATGAAGCCACCCACCCTCCTGCTCCCGTTACCGCCCTGCACCGAGTTGCTCAGGGCAGCGGCTCCGGAGGTGCCCTGTGCCCGGGAGGGACCGTCCTGGCACCCACCGGGACAGCGCGGCGGCCGCCGCCCCTCCCAGCCCCACAGGAGACCCACAGCTCACCCCGGGTCCGAGGGTAAGAGCCGCCAAATGTGGTGTGGGCTCCACTCTTCCTCCTCCCCAAACCCTTCTTCCTCCCTCCCCCCAAACCGCCTCTTCCTTCCTCCTTCCCCCCAAACCCCCTCTTCCCCGCTCCTCCCAAATCCCTCTTCCTCCTTCCTCTTCCCAAACTCCCCCTTCCTCTTCCCAAACACCTTCTCCACCGTTTTCCTCCTTCCTAAACCCTTCTTCCTCCCTCTTCCCAAGCCCTTTCTTCCTCCTCCCAAACCCCTTCTTCCCCTCCCAAACCCCTTCTTCCCCTCCCAAACCCCTTCTTCCCCTCCCAAACCCCTTCTTCCCCTCCCAAACCCCTTCTTCCGCTCCCCAAACCTCTTCTTTCTCTTCCCTCTTCCTCCTTCCCAAACCCGTCCTCCTCCCTCCTCCCAGACCCCCCCTTTCTTTCTCCCAAGCCACTCTTTCCTCCTCCCAAACCCCCTCTTCCCCTCTTTCTTCTCCCAGACCCCCTCTTCCCGATCCCCGTAGAGCCGCCCGCTGGGGTCTCACCGGAGGCGAGGAGGAGGAGGAGGAGAAGAGGAGGAAGGAGGAGGAGGAAGGCGCACAGGCGGGTCCGCCGCCACGCCGGTCCCCCGCGCCCCGAGGCCGGCGGGCGGCAGTTCCGGGCGGTGCGCGGGGCCGGGGCAGGAAGGGGCGGAGCCGGGGCGGACGCGGCCGGGCCGGGTAAGGAAAATAGACCGAAAAGAGGGAAAGCGGTCGGACTTAATCCCCGGGTCCGGTTTTGCTGGGGTGGCAGAGCGCTGAGAGGAGCTGGGAGCAGCGGTTTTGTGGAGCGGGTCTGTGAGGGAGTTCTAGCTCGGCCGTGTTGTTCTCTGCGACAGCCGAGTTCCAGCGCGCTGCCTCCCTGAGTTCTGGTTCTGTTCTTCGTAGCCAGTGTCCTGCCTTCTTAAACCATCCACAACTTCCACTTTATTGGTAGACCTGTCTGAAGCTCTTCATGAAAAGCTTCTGGGCTCCCTCGCGGGTGCAGTGGTGGCTCTGGACTCATACAGCAAATGGATCATCTGAATAGAAATATATTCTCCAAAGTTATGTGCCTTAAGGCACACATATTGCTTTGCACTAATTTAAATATTTGTTGCGTTTTTAAATGACATTATATTGAACGTTTCTCAAGCCTTAATGCATCTGCTTTAGCAAAAGTTCTGTGTTACCCTGTAGTAATCATCAAATGAATATCTTTTTCATTCTGAAAGGAATGAATTTCACTCAAACTGAAAGGAAGAGGATGCTTATGTACTTACTTATTAATTTTGAATTTTTTAGTTTTTCATTTTCACAGGAAATGCTTGTTTTTAAAGCAGTTATTTTCTTTATTACATTGTTAACGCAGCAGCTGAGTGAAACTAATTAATCTGTCGTTTAGTGCATGTTGAAAGGAAGAGAAAATGGTAAAAACCGGTACAGTTGGCGAACATTATACTTACATAGTGTTTATTGCTTTAAATAGCCACAGTGACTTTTATACCAAAGGTAGACAACATTATTTATCTTGTCTTTACGTTATTTTGCAAATCCTGTATTGGTCATTGCTTCTCGTTTCCCCTCTTTCAGATAGTGGCTATTGTAAATAAGGCCAGTGGAATAAAAAGCCACCTCTTCCCACAGAATTTATAGTCTAATTAGAGAAAAAAGTGCTGGGAAAAACGTTTTGAGCAAATAGTGCGATGTCGTGTTAGATTTTGTCAATTTTGCCTTGCATGTTTTGTTTTATTGTGTAGGTCTGTGTCTGCTTTTGTCTTAGTAAGCTGCCAAGGGATTAATCAATGTATCACATTTAATGGAAGGGTAGCAGTTAAGTGAAAACACTTCAATGAGAACAGGCAGCCAGGTGGGCTATTGAGACGAAAGGCTGTGCATAAATTCACAAGGAAGGTAGACTCTGCAGAGCCAAAACAGTGTGGAAAACCACCTGTCTTGGGAACAAAAAAATACAGGGAACAACTTTGTAAATGTCATTGCTTAGAGTCAAGATGTTAGGAGGAATTCTCTGAAGTAAAATATGGGAGAGGGGTAGGATATGACAGTGTAAGGGTGTAGAGTTTGGTTGAGGTGACAATTCAAGGTGGCCTTATCTTCTCACAGGAAACAGTACAGAAACACAGGTAAAGTCACTTATGGGCAGATTGGTATGGTTTCTCTTCTGTGAGAGACTGGAGAATAAAATTAACCTGACTGTAATTTTCCTTGTCACAGACTGGCCTTAGAAAAACCCAAAATCTCACAACCAACCAAACAACAAATCCTTTAAGAAAAATGTTTAATTTTTAGGTTTTCCTGTGTGACAGTGAACTAAAAATTCTCTTTGTGCTTCTATTTTTTCACATGTATAATGGTAACACAGGAAACTTGCACCTTGCAAGGCTTTTTGGGAGACATTCAGTTACTGTTGTGATGAAGGGACATAGAGGTTTTTACAACCAGCAGTACAAATAAATACAGACTGAATGCTTTGCTATTCTAATGAAATTTGTAAGGAGGTCATGCCAGAAGCCCATTTTGTTAAAATTACTTTTTTAAGTTCTTGTGGAAATTAAAGTATTAATTAATTGAAGTATTAGCTCTGTTGATGTTTTAAAGCTCAATGCAAAAAGCAGAGTGGGGTTTTCCAGTGCTTGCTCTCCTTACCTTTTAAAGTTTGTTCTCCTGGTCTGAAAAGTATGTAACTTTAAACATCCCTGTAGTTATTTCCTGTTCTTTGGGGCTTTGGGAAGAAAAAATGTAGTAGGATAGTGTATGAGAAGAATTTAGGACTATATTTTAAAATAGTGGAAGAGTATATTGCAAAGATGCCTTCAGGTCTGGTACCATAAGAACTTGGAGGATCAGGGCCTTTAGCTGAGAGAGATCTGATTGCCCATACAAACCAAAATGAATTGTGGTCATATAGATGATAAGAGATTAATTTGTCCAGGTCTGGAAATCGTTTGTGTATGTAAGTACCTATCCTCAGATTTAAGCCTGGTATTGTGAAATGTGCCATGTTCTTAATTCTCCCTGAAAACCAAAGAAATGAGATATTCGTATTTTTGCTATGAGAGCTGGAGTTGTCACCTTCTCTGGAATCTTTTCCACTGTTCAGTGTAAGATACTAGTTGCTTGCACTTTTTTTTTAGACCTTGGCAATTTACAGTTTGTTTTTATTTGGTTCAGAATTACTAAATGGAATAATTAATTGTTGTTGTATTGATACTGTCACTGTTTATGTGATTCCTTAAAAAAAAGAAATTCTCATAATATTGACCATAATACTAATCTTTGGATTTTCCCTTACTCCTCCTATGTGAGGAGAGTTTAATTAACTGAAACAGCAGTCTTAGCTTAACCCTTCTTCTCTCCCTTCACCTTGAATTAAATCCATCTCTAAAATTTTTATGAGTGCTTTACTAAGTAGATCATAAGTATCACTGTTTCTGTGTTCTTTTTGTCTTTGTAGAAGTTCATTTAGGTTCAGAAAAATAATTCAGTCTCTCTGTCGTGTCATACTCAGCTCATGTTGCAGCTGAGTAGTGGTAAATGACAGTGTATATTTACAAAAGTTAGTCTGAGTTTTGAGGAAGTTAGTAACCACCCTCAAACTGCCTAGTGCAGCTGTCTCCCAGAGGTTCTCTCTTCAAGGCATTTGGAAGAACAGACCTTTGCTGAATGTACCTTTTCTTCAGTACAAAATCCAGAGCTTTACCTAAAATGGTTGAGAGAACTAACTTGAAGTTATGATACTACAGACTAAATGAAATGGCCTGAATTCATATTCCCATTTTCTGACCCTGTAAAGAGAATGGAGTGGGTGGTTCTGGACTACATCTGCTTATCCTGCTTCAGCAAGATCCTAGTATTGGTTTATATGGTTTGCATGATTTTTGATAGTTTTATACTTGAGGATGAGAATGGTGTAATTTGACCAGAAATATTTCAAACTTAAAGAATACAGGTGGATTAATAGGATAGCATCAGCTGTGTTTACTGGGTTGAATACAAAGCAGGACAATGACCAACAAGTCATTATTTCCAGTAAGTTACTGTCTGTGGGACTGTCTGACAGCTGCTGTCTGTTACTCATTGCTACTGAGTAGAAGTGATTTTGTTCAACAGAATGGAGGAGAATTCACACTGAGGCTGTTTACCCCTTCATCTACCAGTTTTCAAGCAGTAGTACCTCTACTTGGGCATCTTTTAAATACTTATGTTTTATTTTTAGTCTAATGACACATTACCCTTTGTGGTGAGACAGTGCTTCAGAGCTGCTACTCTGGATGAAAGTGGGCAAGGGTCAGTGTACCTGTTGAGAGTACCTATGTGGTGAAAAGATTAATGTTTTATTTGGGCAGTCCTGAGTGATGGATGTAGAATAATTTGTAACAACAGATTACAATAGTTGAAAAACGTAGAATAATATACTTTGGAAATAGAAACCTTATCAGAATTTACCAAAGTGTTTATCAGTTCTATATAGCATGATAATGACCAAAATAACTGATTGTGTCTAGTAAGGTCAACCAGAAGAAAACATTCATCACTGAAGTGATTGGTAAGATATATGTGTATGTCTGAGTAGCCAGAGTGGCCACGAAAAGATGGGCTTGTGTGCTCCTTGAGTTCCCATGGAAAATAAAAATAATAACCCAAATGCATATGAGGGTACTTTTTAATATTGAAAGTAGTACTGTAGTCAAGAATAGGAGTTTAAGTGCTGATGACTATGGGTTTAACAGGTAAGACTAACTCTTCTGACTTGCCTCCTTAGCAGTGCCTTCACTATGTAATTTCTGCCACAGAGCTGTACTTAGGATATTGAGTCTGTCTTGACTTACGTGCTGTCAAGATTTATCCAACTTAAATAGCTTCTGGGAAAGTAGGTATTTCATTATGTATTGTCTTGTTCTTTGTGTGGCAGGTGTACTAATTAAAGAAAAGCAACAGTACTCATAGTAGAGCCACTGTTCTGGGACAATAACATGTCATGTAATACTTTAAAAATACTTTGCTATAACAGTCATTAGTATGATCTTAGTGTCAGGTGGATGTGGTTTTATTCTTCCACTGCCTTCTTTTAGGCAGTTGATTTGGCCCCGTGATAGATAATATGAAGTAGTAAATTTGATGTACATGTCTACATGAAGAAAAAATAATCAAATAATCAGCATATATCAAATGAAAACCGTTTTTTTACTTTTTAAATAATTCCATCATATTCATGTAACTGCACAAAGACCTTATTAATCCAGACAGTTATTTGAAAGACTCGTGTTTTTCCAGTGTAACTGATGCTTTGTATATATGTATATAAAAAACATTTTGGCCTTCTTTAGCAACATTTAAATTTCTTTCTCTTGCTGCACTAGAGGTGTCGTCTGTAACACTTGCTGTAAGAGCCCCATCTAGTGTCTAAGGCTTTTCAATGCGAGCTGTGATTTGTAGGTTAATGGGCAATTCCACTGAGGAATGGAGCATTAAAATTATTGCATCAGTACTTTATGTTAAACTGGTATGGAATATTGTAATAGGAAAAATGTAGTTTTTCCACCCACAATGAGGAAAATTAATTTTAGCTTTTAATATATTGAGAAGATATTAATTTCAGCTATGCTACTGTTGTATTCAACTGCTTAAAGTAGTTGGGTGCTTGAGGTGTTCATGTAGCATTTGTGAAAGAAATGTTTATTTTCCTATGTGTCCTTCAGTTATTATGTCACCAGGCTCTAGATTAATTTTTAATACAGAAACCAATATTATTTCCCATGGCCTAAATACTCTCTATAAATGCCTTTTAGCAGTTACAGAAAGACAAGTGTGTGTATTACAGAACTGACTGTTGTAGATGTGTGCTCAGGAACTTGCTTTTTCAATAATACATGGTTAATGTTGTGGGAGATTTTGAGTCAAAAAACCCCAAAAAAAACCTTGCTATAAAATGTTTATGCACTTAAAAATTGAAAAGAAAACGTTTTCCTGTTTGTTTTGTTTGATGTCAGAAATATGCTAAAATGTAAAAAACAAAAGTACACAAATACTTTTCCTCTCCATGATCTGTATGTGAAGAGACAATGTATATGTGAAACTGTTCTTTTCTCTCAAAAAGGGTCTGCGGTCCAAATATACAGGCAGGATGTCTGTAGTAGTGTCTTATGTTAAAATCAGTTGTAGCAGATAGTGGAAGAACCAGTGTTTTAAACCTTTTTTTGTTCTAAGTTCTGTATTCTTTTATGAATGTCGTGCTCTGATTTCTATTTCAGGAACTTCAACTCAGGAGGAAGATGAAAGATTGCGTCACCGAAGAACATTTATATTTGGCTTTTTCTCATCAGTACAGAGAGAGCATCTTTCCTCTTCATACATCTATCTCCCTGTTTTTGCTATCCTACTGTGACTGCAAATTATTTAAAATTTTCTTAGTGCCAACTGGCGAAGATGTGGGTGATCAGTGTGTGACGAAAAACCTCCCTGGCGATCTTGAGGTGCATTTAATCTCCAGGTGTCAGCTTCCAGAGGTTGTGCAGAGCTGCAGTTTACCTGCAGTTGTCGTGAAAGATGGCAAATTCTGCCGAGCTGGGCTTTCTGTTGTCTTAAGACATATAATACAGAAAACATACGAGGCAGATCCATCTAAAAAGGATGTTTTGGAACTCTTGGGCTTTAAGAAGACTTGCTTAAAAGCTTGTGCTGAAGTGAGTGCCTTTCTTTCTCTTAGATACATTAAAATTTCTTTTTATTAGCATTAAATACTCTGAAGTAGACTCTTAATATTGATGAAAACTAACTTCTTTTAGTGAGAAATTAAATTTGCTTAGAAAATGAAATTTCCTTAATGGAGAAATGTCTGTACTTTGGCATAAAGATGAAAATAATTATTTTTGAAGATACTACTTAGCAGCACAAAAACCCCTTAAAATTCAAAAAGTACATTAGATCTGTTTCATGACTAGCAGTATAAATGAGTTCTATAAATGAAGTAAACTAAAAACTATCTAATTTATTTTTAGTTTTGATTTCAAGAGCACCATAATACTGTTAGCCTTCACTGCCAGGGTGCACAACTGGCTTATGTTTAGCTTATCCTCGTCAGGTCGTCCACTGACTTTTCAGCAGAGTGGCTAACATGGCCAGGCGGCCAGTCCCTAGCCTGTCCCATTCCAGGAGTTTAGTCCCTCCTAGGTGTGGAATATTCTATTCCTGTCAACCCATTCTCTAGCCTGTGTGGGCCCATGTGAAAAGCAGCTCTTTCATGGAGTTTGTTGACTGCTCTGCTCAACTCACTGTTGTCCTTGATGTGAGTGTAATCCATCACCCCCCTCCAGGTAAAGATGATCAAATAGGATAGGCCCCAGCATAGACCCTTGAAGATTTCCACTGCTAACTGACCTTCAGGTAGCATGTGAACCATTAACCAACACTACCCTTTGAGTTGAGATTTCAGTCTATTTATCACATAGTAGTTTACTCATCTGACAGCTCATCCATCTAGACTTGCCTTCCTCGCTCTCTCAGGAGGTTGAGCTCCAGCCTGTCAGGATTGCTGCATCCACGGATGCCACTGATTACTGTGTCTCCAGCCTGGTTCATCCGTGTTGGTGTGTAGCAGATCTGGAGGAGCACATCTCTGTGTTAGTGCACACAGTGCTAGTGTAAAGATGTTGTCCCTGACATCCTCCAGAAACCTCTGTAATCATTTGGAACTGCTGGAGAGCTTCATTCTGTATTTCAGAGAGCTGCAAAGTGAGTGAACGGAATAAGAAAAGAGTTTAAAAATTGTAAAACCTTTAAGTACAGGTAATAAGAAAAAGAGGACAAGGATAACGGCATCAAAAAAAATAAGTCATTTTTTTGAAGTGCTGTTCAATTAGGCAGAAGTTTTTTTTGATGTTGCATATTAAAAACCCACTAATAATATAATGCATTTCTGAAAATAAATGTGCTCAAAATCTGTTTGGTGTGATTGGATCTTATTACCACCATTTGTAGAGGTGACATATAGAAATTGATCACAGCTTTGCTTGTCATGAGTTATGCAGCCACCCTAATATTATGTCAATAATAAGGAATAAAAATATGCTATACTGGATAACTGTTCATTCTGTTATATGTAAGGTTTAGCTTCCTAATTCTGCTGTAGCAAAAGTAATAGAGAATATCTGAGTTTCTAAGATTAACAAAGAAATCTGGAATTTCTTTCCTTAAAGTGAATGAAAATGTATCCTGGATTTTGTTTCTCTTTCTGTAGAGACATTAATTACATACATTTATTTGACAGGTTAGCCAGTGGACCAGACTTTGTGAGATCAGCATTCCTCTGGCTGTGGAAAGGTTTTTGACGGCATCTCCTGAGCACTGTCATGCTATTCCTCCTGACATTTTACAGTTTGAAAGGAAGCTTGGAGAACCTGTCCGAGTACATAATGATGACAAAATTCGTAGGCAAAAACTTCAACAGCAGAAGGCAGGTGCCAAGGCTGCAGTGCCCATACTTGGTGAAGAAGCAGAAAGGGAATTAAAAGCAGGGGAAGTGCATGAACATCCACCCCCAAGTTTGGAACTGAGTTTAGCTTTCTCCAAGCTACTTGTCCAGGAAGCATCAGATGCAGTCAACAGAGAGGCCTCCCACATCAGGAGAACAAAAACTTCTGACCTTCCGCTGTTGGACCACATCTTTGCAGAAGGGCTTTATTTTACTGTGGCAGATATAGTGCTATTGCCATGCATCCATCAGTTCTTGGTAAGATGGCAAATTCTCCAAATATTAACTAGTGTGTATGTATATTTTTTAAGAATTTGAAAGTTGTAAAATATGTTATTTAAAACATATTATGGCATTTACAGTGTGACCTTAACCCAAAACAGAGGATATGTCTTTGTTTTTGTACAAACACAAAAACCAGGGATTGGTGAGTTTACTTTTAAATATGTAGCATATAAATACTTAGTAAACACCATTAGCTGTTAAAATATTATACTGAAATATTTTGGTACCAAGTTGCCCAGAAAATAGTAATTTTAGAATACTGGTACAAGTGACTTGAGCTCAACTTCAAAACCAATTCTGGAGTGGGAAAAACTTCTGAGGCAAGACTGTGCAATCTGTGTACTTAGTTTTGTAAGGATATACACACAGGAATGATTTAAGGAAATGACAGCTATGTCTTTATTTCCCATTACAATGAAATGATACAGTGAATTTGCCTGCTACCAGCATTCCTGCAGTTATGCTATGAGATTTATTGCTAAGCTTGTGTCTCTTGCCCGGAAGAGCTCTGAGTGAGGCTGGTATTGACATTTTGATTTTGCAAGTTTCTTTGCCAAATTTACCTTATGATGTTCGAAAACAAAGGGAATTCCTGGAGAAGATGCTGCTAGTCAGATTGAGAGAAACAATCTCTAAAATCAAGATAGGGACTATTGAACATTAATAATGTGATAAATATCCACTTTGTAACTTCTTTAGCCAATATCATAATCCTCAGTGTATTGATGATAGCAATACTGGAGTGCAGAAGTAGGTTAATATGGCTGCCTCTGAATTAGGATGATGAATTATTTTACAGAAATGGTTCTTAATTCACATCTGCTTTGTTTGTTTTGTGAATCACGTAATTGAAGATGAACGGCAACTTCTGCATTCATGATAGTAAACAAAAGTATTAAGACAAAATGCTTTCCTACTATTTAAAAATCTTTGAAATATTTCAATCTTTGTTTTTCCAAGACCTTTTTAAATAAGAAGACCATAACTTTTTATAGTAATTTTTTGATTTACTGATGCTGGGCATGGGAAGATTCTTGGATCAGATGCTTAATTGATTTCAGCAATGCAATTGAGATTGTTCTGTAGATGTACTGTGAGCAGCTGAGAATGATGTATTTATTTACTTTGTACGTGTGACCCTTAAAGCCCTGGTCAGCAGCTTATGGACTATATATTTTATAATACATTTGTGTAGATCATGCCAAGGATTGCCCTAAAAACCTGGCTTTCAGTTTCATTTTTATCTGAATTACAAGAGCTCTCTGGTAATGTTACTTTATTTCTCTTCTCTGATAAGTGATCATTTTCTAAGAAATTATACCTTGATTCCTACAGTTATCATTGAAATTGAGTAACGTGCATCTGAAAGCTTCTTGCAAGCAGTGAGTTGAAATTGCTCTTGTTGATGGAAGTGCCAGAGTTTAATTCCTTATTAAAGTGTTATTTGTCACTTGTATAACTGGACTTCCTGGATTGTGTTTAAAAAAATCACTATAGTTGCATTTCCACTGATTTAAGGGTGTGAATAATAATGAAGTCTTCAGTGAGTATGTGTCTGGAAAGTAACACACCATAAATGTGAGTGGACCTGACTAGCTGATTGTAATTATAATTACCAAAAGTAAGATAATGAAGCTGAAGAGTTGTTTTTCATTACCTCATTCCAATTCAGTTATCTTCCTGAGGTTAGCTTTGGTACACTTTCTGTTAGTTGTAACTGTTGAAAATTAATAAAAGTGTAAGAGAAGCTCAGTTATTCATCTGGCAGAAACCACTCTTCAGTTTTTAAAATACAATTTAGAACACTTGATAACAAGTGTAACAGTGCCTCTTAGAATTGCTTTCCAAAAGACTTCTTTCTTAACTGAATTATTGTATCTTTGCCTGTGTTACTATTAGGGTATTAAATTAGATGCTAAAATCACACAGTTCATCCTTCCTTTGCTCCTTTAGCTATTGCTAATTACTTTTTATTATCTTAAGCATGTTATAAACACAGCATGCAAGAGAACTGCTTGAAATTTCACGTCATTTCAAGTGTTCTTTACCAATTTCTACTTCCATACTGCGGACAGATATGTGGAGGAATGCTGCTTTTGCATGGCCTTTTCTGCCTTTTCCTGTAATCATGATTTTTAATTTTATGTTTAAAGCAGGCACACCATCACAAAGTAGTTCAGGTTGGCATAATTGAGGTTGGAGGGCACCTCTGGAGCTCATCTTGTCTAAGCCCCCTGCTTAAAGAAGGGTCAGCTACAGCCAGTTGCCCAGGATCATGTCCAGTCATGTTTTGAGTGTGTTTCGAAGGATGGAGACTTCACAACCTCTCCTGTTAAGAGGATGATCTTCATTGTTTTGAAAAATTTGGGAGTCTAAAGAAAGTGATTTAATTTCATCAAATGCATCCTTTTTAAAAGTAACTGGACTTCATGTAAATTGTGATGTGGTGTAATTTTTTTAATATGTGCAACATATTCTTACTAAAGAAATGTTTTATTTTATTTTTACACTTAAAATTCTAATTTTTATTAAAGGCCACATCAACTCATAATCATATACACTTAATTCACAAAAGAAACATACTGGTTACCATTATTGTATAAAATATGTAACTAAGACTGTAAAAAAGTCTGAATAAATATATGACTTTTAAAAAAAGAAATAAATTTGATTCACTACTACTAGAAAAAGTTGCAGATGTAGTGAAAAGACTTCAGTAAAGAAGGAGGATAATGTATGCCTGTTTCTGTTTTGCTGTTGCCACACAGTGTAAGGTATTTCAGGCTTGCAGTTCCCAGCAAAATAGCTATTGGTGGATGAGCTTTTAAGAACTTCAGGCTACTCGTGGGAAAGAACAACATTCAGATGGTCTTGCTCAGAGTTCAGTATTCATGGCAAATCACTGCACTGGGTTTTTTTCTCTGACTACCAACCAAAATGAATCATTCCTATGTTAGGAGATGGCATGCAGTTAAGAACATTGTTTAAATTGAACTTTTTTGTTGCTGATTGAAATTATGAATAACATTGGTCATGTAAATCTTTTCATCCTATTAAGCAAACAGGGATTGCAGATAAAGTCTAAATGGCCAACTGGCAATTCTACCTGCAGTTTTCTTACCATCATGCTATGAATACACATGCCTGGCATGAAGCTGAGCTCACTTCTGTAGTTCATGCCTTCTAGTGGCTTGTAGGAAGAAACCCTCCCATTTATTTTTTTAGGTTTCCAGCAAGAAACAGGGCAGAAACCTGGTAAATTTACCACTGATATCCACTTGGTATCGAAGAGTTCAAGAAGTACCTGGAGTAAAGAAAGCTGCTGGCAAATGCAATATGGAGCTTCTCCAGCTTCCAGAGTTGATGTCTGCTCCAGAGGAACAGGCACAGGACTTCTCTTCAGTTCCTGATGAGTTAGAAGAGGAGAACGAAGACAGTCATTTTATAGGTGGTCCAAGGCCAACTATGACTAAGTTAATGGTAATTTAAGCTTTTTAATGAGTTATCATTAGTAGCAATATTCTGCTTGATTTTTAGTAAGTAAAAGTTTATTGGAATTGTAGAAGCTAATTCTGACAGCCTTGAACAGTTTAATACATCTTGCTTTTATCTGATATGCATTGACTTAGAATTGATTTTACTTTTTCTTTCTCTTTTGATATTTGATCAACTCAGGAATTGAGGAAAGACAGGACTGCTGAAAGCCCTGTCAATAATTCAGAATAATCAAAGTAACTTTTTGTTTGCATTTTCATATTGTATTCATCTTTTAAAGATATTTATGTAAAGGATGACAAAAAACCCTGTTGCTTTTATGTTTGGCTTCATTATTCAACTCTTACTGGTTTTTTTTTTTTTTTGCTATTTGTTAGAACTTTGAACATCTGGGAACTCTATAATGAGTTTTGTTAAAGAAAACTGTCCATCATGTTCCATAACTCTCAGTATTTTTTGCATAGAGGTTGACAGCATTTCCTAAAAAATTAACAGGACTTTCTCGTGAAAATGAGAGATACATAATTAGAATCTCATATAATTTGACTCCCATATAATGTAAAGTCATTTGACTCTCACATGATGTAGAGTCATCTGCCTGTTTAGTTTCAGTTAGGCTTAAGGTGGTGTTGTTGATCTGATGCCATTAAATTCAGTGAGAAGTTTGATACCAACTTTAGTGGTAAAGGATCAGGGTCTTAACTTATTTTTTTCTTACTTTCATGTAGGAAAATGGAATTGAAGCAAAGTTTTTTCCACATCCATGCCCCAACTGGACCCTAGACTGGACCAGTCTACCGTCTGCAGTCAGTCCTGGGGAAGGTAAGGGGTTTTATGTACGTGTGTGCATATTTAACAGTGCCTTCTTCTGGTGAAGCCATTTAACTGTTTCCTAGGAAAATATGTCAGTTTTCAATGTGTTTCAGGGCTCTGTGGAATGGGTAAGCAATTTTAAATCTGTTCTAAAATTCAGTCTGTTTCTGACACATGGTGACATGACTTCCCTCCCAGGTCATCAACAGCTGATGACCAAACTGGGAATAAAAAATTGACCTTGAATTCTGAACCATATTTTTCCCCACTGTTTCCTACTTTCCTAAACTTTTCTTTATACCTAGAATAGTAAACTACATGATGTTAATGTCATTGGCACAAAAGTTGTACATGGACTGTGTCTCCCAAAGCAGCAGATGATGATTTTATTGTGATGAAAATAATAGTAATTAGCAAAGTTTGGTAGCTACATACTGAGTGGCACTTTTCCCTGCCCTGTAGGGACAGTTTGCTTTGCTGGATTGCAGGGCAGTTCTGTTGCCCAAGGGCTGTGGTTCTACAGGAAAAAAACCCCCTGATTTATCACAACATTTATTGTTTTCATCACCGTTGTGAATATTGAATACCTCTTCCACCGTGCTGTAGAGTGTCCTCTAAAATGTCTTATGCATGATGCCAGGCAGAGAAGTTAGTGAAGAGCTATACATTTACAAAAAATAATTCAAAATTACCTAACTGAATACAATCATGTATTCTTGTCTGTGATATAAAAGCTGTAAAAATAAGGTAAAATTTCAAGTTGATTTCCTCTGGTTTGGATCTGTGTGTAGTTCACAAAGCTGTGACAAAACTCACATGTGTACCATTAGTAGATTTATATTTTATAGGAAGTGTCCATCCTTCTAACACTGTTTTCCTCTGGTTTTGTCCTGAGAGAAATGTTTACTGGGATGTGGCACACCCTGCTTTAGTTATAGATTCTTTCCTTTAGCATGGAAGAAAAAAAAACCCAGAACAAAACCAAACTTAGATTTGCTTCTATATTACATCATGCTTCTTCACACTTATGTGGATGTTTTGGATTTATTTCTTGTGTTAAAATAGCCTTTGCAGTCTGCTGAAATGCTTGGGAGGATTATTTGTCTTGAATTTCTATGACAAGTTCCAGTATTTTGTCAGAAGTGAATGAACATTTTTGCTCCTTTCCAATGTTCAGGGTTTGGGCTAAAGTTTTAGTTCATGCTTTTGTCAAGATCTCTTCTATTTGAAAGAAAATTGTGAAAAAGATGCATAACATACAAAAACACATAATGAATATATATTTGGAAATTTTTTGTTGTAAGGAGGCTCTTGGACTTGGTTAGACTGTGGAGAAAAATCAGCTCCTGCTGTTTCCTACCTGTGTTTCCTGCTTGCTGTCTCTTTTCTTCATGTTTCCTGAAATGGTTACTAATGACATTGATCTATGAAAATGATTTTCAGTACAATTTTTGGGAAGCTTTACTAGTTTAACAAGGTACTGAGAGAGAGATTTCAGCTTCCTTCACTCAAGATCACAATAATGCTGATGCCATTTTCTGATTTAGGGAAACTCCAGATGGTTGTCCGTTTAGTCCAGGAGCAACAGAGTCACACAGGACAAAAAGACATTTCCTGATGTGAAAATTGATTTTGCTTTTCAGTTGGATGCATCTGCATGCTTGCCTTTGCTGTTCTACGTGCTACTGTTCTCTGTTTCATGATTCTTTTCCTACTGCAGCCTAATCATTGTTATATCAATTGAATTCTCAATATTTTACTGCTAAATCCTACCTGACATGCTCAGAAAATAGTCACTGGTTCTCTCAGGGTTTTAAACTGGATCTGAGAAATGCAATTCAAGCTTTCAAACAGATTACCCCTATAACTGGTAAATAAATTTCCCCTTACTAATGTTGATAGAAAAAGTAGAGAATGTTTCAGTTAAAACTCCCTTTGTTTTTTTTTTTATCCACAGTAAATTTAATTTGCCAGCAAATCTTAATTTAATAGTATACGTGGTATACTTTCTTTGCTCACAATTTGTATTATATGTATGTAGAAGTTCTGGAATTGAATGATTTAGTCTGTTTGTAAGTCTAATTAGACCACCTTGCTGTCACAGCTATTTACTACAGAAAAGAATTACAGATGATTGCAGTTTTAACGTATTATTTAGATTATACATTTAAGATGGTTCAGTTTCTTTGATGAGGATTATTTACTGTTGCAAAACTAAAGATTTTCACATCATGATTTGCATTTCATTTGCTTAGTCATATTTCTGAAGCAGAATGAGATAGACTAGAATAGACTATTTCAGTTTGAAGGGACCTGTAATGATTGGCAAGGCTAACTGCCATACCACTTCAGGGCTGACCAAGTTAAATTAGGTTGTTGTTAAGGCATTGCCCAAATGCCTCTTAAACTGGCAGGCCTGAGGCATCACCACCTCTCTAGGAAAGCTCTTTCTTTCTTTGACCACCCTCTCAGTAATGAAATGCTTCCTAATGTCCAGTCTATACCTTCCTTGGTGCAGCTTTGAACCACTTCCATGTACAAACCTCTGTTAGTTCTAGTCCTCATGCAATTTATAAAAGGTATGTGATTGACCAAAATGGAGTCACGTTTACATTTTAGATATCCTCCAACTTTTTAAATTTCTGCTGTTACTTCCAAAATGTATGGCTTGTACAGTTGTGTGTATTGAGACTTGAATCTATAAGCCTCTGTGAGCATCTGGACTGTATTTGAAAGAATATATTCCATCGTAATATACCTTCTGTAACTGTTGATGTTCTAGGATATTGTAGTTGTTGAGTTGTTCTTGCAAACTTTCCCATTTTAAAGGAATCTAACACAAAATATTTCATTTATTTAAAATTGTATTGTAAATGCTGTTTTCTCTTCTAGTTGACTGTATAAAAACTTGGCCAGTACTTTATTTTTCCAAATCTATGTTTAGGTCAGAAATATGTTGTTATTGTTTATTAAATACAGAAGCCAAAATACCTCAGCACTTTGTTGTTTCTTCCAAATCACGTAGTGTGTAAAGACTTATCCCCAAGCACACAAATCAAGTCTGTCTGGCTAAATATATATCTTGATATTGAAAAAATAATTTGTGTAAAATCTCAGAAGAATTTCTAAGTTATGTTAGAGGCAAATGCTTGTATGCCATTAATATATTTATTGAAATACTTGCAATAAATACTTCAGTTGGCAGTAGACACAATCCAAAAGTTCTAACCAAACTCGGTACTTGGTTGTGTTGAGTTTTCCATAGAAGTAAAGGTACATGTTGTTGTCAATATGTACAAACAATAAAAAGAGGGTGGCAGGTCAGAATATGTAAATATAGGTGGTCACAGGAAAGAAGGGAAAGAGAGACAGAGAAAATGAGACAGAAGGAAAATGAGATACATCAGTACAAGGAAATAATTGCAGGATGTATGTCATTATAGAAAGTGTTTTCACCTTTTTCCCTGGCAAGGCAGTGGCTGAAATTTTGGGAAGAGGTGCTTGTTGAAATAAAAATGAATGGAAATAGTGTGCTACTGCTGATTAAATGTGAGGTCTGGGAAAGAGAGGATTATATTTAATTAGATTTGTGAGCAATAAAGAAATGCAACATCTTTTCTGTGGTTTCACTGTTCATATTAGGCAGCAGTAGAAAGAGGGTTTATAATCCTTTTTGGAACTTCAGTCAATTGTGCATCTTCGCTTGTGTTCCTGGTCCTAAGTGTATGAAATCATTCCTTGTCTTCAGGTTAATTTCCTACCAGCTGCAAAGACTTTGTGGATATTGAGATCAGTTTGACTGGTTATGATTAGGGTGCTTCCTTTAGGCTCACCCAAAGCACATTAAAGGGAGTGGGAAAGTGTGTCAGTGTGGGGTTGGACAGTGATAACCCTTGTCACTGCTTTATTATTCTGATGATATATGGAGTCTGTGGTACTGTCATGTTTTTTCATCAAACATTGTGTTCATTGTGAAACAAAAAAAGAAAGATTTTTTTTTTCACAGGAATCTATTTTTTTCTCTTAAACAGCTTTTTATTTATTGGTGTGAAATTCAAGAATGAGAAATAACTGGCCCTCAGTTTCACAAACCCTTACTTCTTTTCTCACGAGTCAAAGTACTTGTTAAGCAGAAAGTACTTTATATTCTTCATTTGTGGTATCTCATTCTGAAATTAACCATCTAGACTGACAGTATGCATGTGGTGCTATTTACTTATGAAGGTAGTGGTTAGTTGTGAACAAATTTATGCTATTCTTTCCAAAGAAACTGCTCACAGAATGAATGTAGCAAGTAGGAAACTACATTCTGTGAGCTTGTAGATGATGCTCTCTTCCTCATGAAAATATTTTTTCTTGAATGAAGGCATTATAGTAGGTCAGAAAAAGATCTCCTTAGCTGAACTATGACTTACTGTCAGGTGAAACTGGAAAGACCACTGTGTTTGCACAGGAGATAGAGAGGTCAGTTACAAAATATGTGAAGACTTTGAGGTGAAGGAAGTCTGTTTAAAAAACTGTAGGCAGATAAATAAAGTTAGATCAAAGTAAGTGATTGCATTTTACTAATGCAGCTTGCTCTTACCAATCAGTGGAACACATGTAGCCCTTTAACTTCATGGTTGGTCCTAAACAAATTCAATGGTTTGTATATAAATACAGTTCCCAGTGAATCATGTCAAGTATATAACATGCTTCAGTATTTTTAGTAAGAAATGAATTCCTAGTATTGAATTGACTGGGACAAGTGTTTTGACTTCTGGAGGTGAAATTTTCTATGTGCAAATTTTAAAAAGCCCATATGGAAGATGGAAAGGCCTTACATGTTCTGTGTCCAGCACATAGGAAAGGGTGTTAATCCATTGCAAGGCAATGCATCCTTGCCTAGCTGAAGACAGAATGACTCTGATCAAGTTTGATTTATCCTTGCTTTGTGATCAGTAGCAAGTTGATGGCCAAATTAAATTGCTATATAAAGCTGTCACAGAAAGGTTGGCCTGAATAAAATGATACCCTGACTGATGCATGCCCCTTCTTTGCATTCCAGTCTCCAGACTTTTGAGAAAGTTGCTAGGTTTTTAGAATGCTTAACTTTTAAAATGAGAAAAAATTTGGAAAGCCCAACATCTACTTTCAGTGAAAAGGCTGTCCCTTAAATCATTGTTGTGAAGAGACTTGTTACCTTGATTTATAAGCCACAGAATAATTAATACTATACTGTGAATATGAGTTGTTGTTTTTTTTTTTCTCTTTGGAGAGGGAGGTGAAAGGAAGCAGCATTCAGGAAATAGAGAAAGTTGCCTTTCTGTTGTCTTCTTTTTCTAAATAATTTGTCAGCTGAGAATTTGTTCTTCTAGTGTGCATAACTTATGAATTAAGGCATCAGCTGATTTTTCTACAGTCGAGATAAGGTCTCTGGTCTTTCTTTGAAGACTAAATATACAAATAGTTGTAAGGCTATTTTTAAAATTCATGTACCTGTTTAGTAGGGTGTTGTTTTGTAAAATGACTTCTCAGATCCCCAAACTCTCCCCAGCTCCTCCTACCCTCCTACCTTTCCCAATAACTCTTATTTTCTTTTATCTGGTCAGGATCTGAAATACGAATGTAGTAATGCCTCTGTACTGTTTCTTTATATCAGTAACATTCTTTAAACTAATCAGTTCACACATTTTAAAGCTAGATAGATGGTATGATCATCTGTACCTGTCTCCTATCTGTTCTGGCTATAAACTGAGTTTGTAATTGCTTGAATATTAATGTTAAAAAGATACCTGGTTGAAGGAAGAGTGGCAGGTTCACATTATGATTTTAGTTCTCCGGAATGGAGATTAAACTAGATGAAGTTAGATATTAGAGACTTAATCTAGATAAACTAGATGAAGTTAGATATTGTAAAGTGAAAGAATAATTTTGGAAGGATACCAGTTTTAAAAAGAGCTTCTGTTAAACTTATCAGGTGGACCAACAAGAATAAAACAAAGTTTACACTTAGAGTTTAGAAACATCTTCAAAACTGAAGTACCTTTGAATAACACAGGCTGGAACAATAACACAGAACAGTGTTACAGTTCTATGGAATTAACTGGATTAAACAGTCTTAGTGGTGTACCAGACAACAACCCTGAAGGATCAGTGTTAGCTTCAGCTTCCAGAACTGGTATTAAATAAAGGATACTTTAATATAGTGTAGCCTCTCAACAGGGAAAGAAGAAAATTTTGAAAATTTTCTAACCCTCATCATAAACAAAATTAGTTTTAATTAAAGGAACAGCACTTAATGATGTAATTATCTTCTAACCAATCTAAAAGTTTGTGACTTGGTGTCCATGTTAAAGTTGTTTGTAATTGCTCATAGAACTGACTAACATAATAACTGTGGAATAAATGCTGTATTAGATGCAGTTATATGATAAGAAATTGTTGTCAAAATTGATTCAATATATTCAGGTTGTTTCTAGGATTGTTTTGTGAGGATAGGTCATTGGTATTTTATTTTGTTCTGCTTTTTATGTTGGTATTATCTTTTGAATATTTAGACTTGAGAGATGCTTTCTGAGTTGAGAATACATGGTGCTTAAAAATCAAAGCTGGTTTAGGGAATCTGATATTTTATTAACATTTTTGCTAATCAAGAGATGCAAATTAAGTGTTTTACTTTAAATGTTAAAAGCAACTGTATTTTTTAAAATTAGATCCAGACAGTCATTTATTCTGTAAAACAAAAAGAGTTAAAAGAAACACTTTAAAGTTTTCTATTTCCCTTTCAAGCCTGTCAGAACTTTTTAAAAGACTTTGAAGATTTTTTTTTAAGAGTTTTTTTAGCCTATTTCAGTATCTCAGGCATCCTGAAGCAGGAACTCATCCTTCTTCTTCAACTGATTTTTCCATATCAGACAGCTCTTTGCCTGCAAGCCACATGGGTAACAATCCAAGGGAAACTCAACTGAAGCTGCTTCTCATTATCTCCTTAAAGTTACAGTTTTGCTGCACTCATTTAAATAAGTTTAGACCACATTTATGTGTGTATTATATTTTGCAGTTCAAGATCTGGAAAAACTTGTGATGGCAATAGAGTCAGGTTGCCTCATATTCTTGATAAACACTTGAGATATAAATCATTTTCAGTAACAAAGAGAAAGGAAAATGCTTATTTTTCAATATAGATAACATGGGTGTTTGAGGTGATAAATATAAGAAAATGGAAGTTTATTACTTTGATTTCACTCTTCTTTTACATGGCTTGTTGAGGATTCTTGAAAAATTTCAGATTTCATGTGTGACTTCTTTGGATCTTTTGACTGTTCAGGGATATAACATTGCACAGTTGGCCTGAGGACAATTTTGATGGAAGGTTGAATGCAATTACTAATTTTTGGACAAAAAATTCTTTATGTGTAGCTGGAAGTAATAACTTAGACATGCCACCAAACCAGATAACTCATCCATGACAAGGTACACTATTTCTCCTACTTTGTGCTCTTCCTCCATTTTTTGTTTGTGATTGTCTTAGTTACCAAGCACAGCAAGGGAAGGGAATTAATTATTTTATATTTTCAAGATGCCTATTTGGAGATAGAAGGCAAAGCTATTATATGACTAAGTTAAATTAGTATGAATAATGATTTTTAGGCACAATGTTTTACTAAAATGAATACTTTTCTTTGAAAACAGAGATGGCTTCTATGTCTCATGAAATCAGTGCATATGCATTATGAGGGATACGAGTTCAGTACATTTATGTTTGCTTGAAGTCTGTTGCATTTTTTTGTGATAGTTTGATCTAAATGACATGCTTACAGCCTCTGAAATATTCAAAATCTGCAAAGGAAAAACAACAGTTGCTAGTGTTATTGAAAATGATACTAGAATAATACCAAGTTCTAACAGCTGCATTTTGATTCAGTTAGGACACATTCTCCTTGGTGTTTAGCCTATTCTGTAAAATATTGTTGTGGTGAGGGTGATTGATGGACTTTCATACGACGATAATCATACTGAAAAATGTCACATTTGTTTTTAGTGCCTTGCTTTGTGGAATAAGTGTAAGCCCTCAGAGGATTTCTGAAGCCTTAATGCTTCATATTGAATATCCCCTACAACAGGAGTTCAGGGTTTGATGAAGTCTAATTCCTAGAGGTATGATTTTACAGTTCACAAGTCCTTGTTAATTGTGAGTTTATTAGGTTTCTGAGAGATTTGTTTTGTAAAATACAGTATATAAAGTTCAATGTATGCTTTTTTTAGTCCTGTTGTGGTTTGTGTTTGTTTTCTGAACATACATAAAGATTAAAATTAAATGCTGCAACTTGCCAGTTGAAATGTTTTACAGATTTATGATTTCGGTACTGAAGGCAATTCTTAATGATTAGTTTTTGTAAATTCACAGTAGTCTTAGTTTTGACGGTTAAATTGAAGCATGTTCTTGATTAATCCAGAGTGAACTTTTATGAAGTGTCTGCACTTGACAGTCGTTAGCCTAAACTGACTGTATCTAGATAGAGTTTGAGTGTGATCTGCCCTAGAGAGAAAAAGGAGTTTTATTCATTAGACTATGAGGGTTTTTTTCCTTCTTTTGTCTCTAAAATTCTCAAACACATGGAAAAACATAAGACCCAAACCCACTAACTCATAGATGCCTAGAGATATTTTTTAACAGAATGGTTAAATTAATTTTCCACATCTTAATCAGAAATCTTTAATGAATGTTAAATAGCCTGCTATGTAACTCTGGTCTTTGTTTCATTTGAACTATTTAATCTTTCTTTTCCTCCTGTGTGCTGGTTTAAAAGTTAACCAGCAGGGGGAATGAACTCAACTCAAAGGAGAGATTATAAGTCAGAATAACAATTTATTAAAATAATACAGTAAGTACAATAATACAAACAAACAATTGGTCTCAACCCACAAAAAACCCAAATGTATAACCCAGTACCCTGGGGCCTGAACAAAGTGGTGTTCCTTGGGCCCTGTTTGAGTCCAAAGTAAAGGGAGAGGGGAAGAACCTGCTGGTGGGAGAGCTGCTGCAGTCTGGCCAGAACTGGTGATCGCAGTCCAGTGGTGGTCTCAGTCTGGTTGAGAGCGATGAGATGCAGCCGTCCTCTGGATCCCACGAGTGGGTTGCAAAATGTTCCAAAACTCCAAGGTTATATATCCTCCAGTTCAGGCAGGAATGTTCAGTGCTCCCCTCAGGGCGGGGAGTTCCACAAAGGGTGTGAGGACAGAAACATCCTCCTATCTCACAGGCCTCTTAACACCTAGTTTATAGCCTGAGGAGTCAGGCTCTATGGGCAGAAGGTGCGAATAGTCTATTGACAACAATAGTCTAGTTTCTGGGAAATGACATGGAAGGCTATAGAATACAGTTTTGGGTTACACCCACCATGATGAACTGATCTCAGCTGTCCTAACTAGGACATCCTGATATCATTGTAGTGGAGTTTACTAGTTTCTTTCTCTCTTTTAAATTTCTATATTCCTTGTTCATGGGATAGCAGAGCCCCAAAGTTGTATTATTTATCTCTTAAGCCAGAGGTTTAGAGATTAAGTTTGTGCTTAGTACTCCGTAGTGCAGAGGTGCAGGTCATTGGAATATTACTACAGAGGAATGAAGGAATGATGATCCATTCTAACAATTATGGTTTGGAACAATGTCCGGCAAAAATCCAGGACAGATGATTAATGTGATTCAAAATGACATTTTCTGCTGAACTTGGCTCAAAATCAGGGTATTTCGAGGGAAGAGGAATTATATAGAAATTTATCTCCTTTAATAGTCAATAAGGTGTACTCAGGAGTGATGCTGTGGTACAAAGTGTCACTTCACAGGGAAGACAGTGATGACACATTTCTTTCTCCTTTTTGTGCGTGCTGCTGGCCCTCAGAAGGTCCTCATGGCAGCTGAATAACTAGTTGTCAAAAAATCTACCCGTTTCAGAACTTCAGCGAAATATAAACGGTTAATTAGATGGAGGAACTCTGCGGGTTTTGTTCATGTTCTCTTGCTTGCCTCTGGTGAGGTCAAAATTGACTTTGTCTGCCACTGTGAGGAAGAGCTAAATGCCTGTTCCAGGAGTTTTGCTCTTTGCACTAGCAGATGTGAACTTTCCAACTAAGTGTATTAAGTGTTCAAACTTCCAACCTATTTATTTTTGTACCTCACCCAGTTTTAATTCTGTATGCACTTAATCTTTTATCATGCTTTTGTAATGATGTCCTGGTTTTGAAATATAAATTCCTTTAAAAACTTTTGGATACCATCTAAAAAATTGTAAGGATGTGTAAAGAAATCCTGTCCTGTTTCCACATACAGAAGTGAAACAGATTGCTTTTACCTCTATTGGGCCAATATTTCACTTTTTGAAAGATGTATTAACTTTCTAAATATTTTAATTAAATGTTGTAGTAATTAATTCCATATGTATTATCATACTTCTATTAATTAGAAAGATTTAGGAGAAGGAGTTAACACCCATGTGTCTCCAAATATTCTGAATATGCTATTTGATAAAAAGTTGAATTGTTGATGACATTAGTCTTCATAATTTTTTCCCAGAATATACTAATATCTTAGTATTTCCAGTTGCTATATGATTTAAATTGATCTTCTGTAGCAAAAGAGGTACTTAATCTACTTCAATATTCTGGTATTTCTTGCTGTGAAGTGTCTTCTCTGCTTACTTGAAGGTTGTTCTTTAAGTTTTCTCATTAGATTTAAATCCCAGCTACATTGATGATTGGTTGTACAGCTTGTGTCCTTTAGGTCTTTTGTGTGTTGTCCATTTGCCGCTTCCCAGGATATGGGGATTCATAATTCACGTAGTTATGTAGCATAATCAACTCAAAGATTTAAAGTTAGGGATTTTTTTTACTTTTCTTTGCAGTATTTTTATAGGTCACTTACATCGTTGTTTTGTACCCATTGTAATTGAGAGACGACTGAGTTTTAAATTTATCAGCTCAACTGTTAAGTGAGCAGGACTGTTCTCTGTGTTTCTGCTGCAAAGTCGAAGCAGTCCTTTCAAACAGAGGCATCAAGAGACCTTCAATACCTCTGCAACAGCATTTTGACTTTTTTACTTTCTTCGGAGTGTAATGTTGAGCTGTGCAATCTGTCTCTCAAGAGCAGAATGAGGATTTTTTCTTAGCTGTTTCACCACTGAACTCGTGTGTGACTTCTGAAGGTTAAAATCTTCACAGGCCACAGGAGGGCAGCAGAATGTCTTTGGATATGGAGCTGTACTTGGATGGATGGAGCTGTGCTCTGTGACTAAGTGGTCACCCAAGAGAAAGGTGCTTTTTAAGTGGCAATTCTCAGCTCAGTAACCTCTAATCCTAAAATTTGGGATGACCTTTTGGAAAAAGTGATTTACAGCATTTTTTTTAACTCTTCAAATTAGAGTTGATGATTTAATGGTTGAGGTATTAAATTATGTTAGAATACACCTAAAAGCAAAAATTGCAGAGTCTGTTGTGCTAGCTGCTATGTAAACACCTTCTGCCTTGGATGTTTTCAAGTCTAAGAAAACATGTACAGAAAGTGAGGGAGGGAGAAAGTTGATCAGCTCAACTTCTGCTGGAGTTTTGTATTCTTTGGGATAAAGGAATAATACTGAGAAGATATTTGTAAGAAAATGAGGAGCTTAATGGAAATTTCCAGCAATTTTTTCCTGGCTTACAAGTAACAACATGAGAAGATTTATGCAAGGGATTAAATTTTTTTTTTTTTAGTTGATCAATAAAGCCTGCCATAGTTCAAGGGCCAATGTTTTGTTAATTAAAAAACATGGTTGGATTATGGCTGGAATTCAGAGGAAAGGGAAATAATTTGTTTAATATGTTGCAATAAAATATAGACAAATAAAAGGATGTAAAGTAACTAACTAGTAATTTACTAATTTTTTGTTTTGTAGCAACACAGTGAACCCATAAGAATATGTGACCCTCTTCATTAGGAAGTGAGGAAAGTAGTCAGAATGTGAAGAGCTGTCTAGCCTAAACAAACATTTGAAAATGAATGCCAAAAAGAAGTCACAAAAGATTCTCTTAATTGAACCTCTTATGACTTCTCTTCCTGATGTAATTTTGCTTTCAAAAATATAGTCACTGGGAAATTACACAGAAGTTAAGATCAGAAGATTAGCTAAATGTAAGAAGGAAGGTATAATTTCTGTACTTGAGCACAGAAGAGACTGCAGCCTAGAAAACAAATGAAACTGAGCCTGAGTGCGTCTCTTTTCTCCTCTTCCTCGGTAACAAAATGCTGCAAACCCTTCAAATGAATTTATATAATGTTCTCATTTAAGTTTATTGACACACGTGTTGTGGGAATAAATTCTTTAAAAGTATTATTTCTTACTTATTTGTGAGGGAAGTAGAAGAGAACTTGATGGAAGTAGAAATGCTTCGTAGATGATTTAATTTTTTTTTTTGTAGTGGTCTTTGGAGAACCCGTTAGATTATTTGTAGCTTATTTGTGAAAAAATAATTCAGGCTGTATTCTTAATTCACAGTTTCTTGTTTTACTTGATTATTGAAACTCTCTTACTTAGCATTTAATATCCTTAAGAAGTTATTGCTCAGGCTACTGGTTGTTTCCAAAGTTTGTGATTACCTAGATTTTATGTCATAAATTATCATAATAAATAAAATAGACGTTTATTTTGTGATTAATAAACTAGACAGTTTCCTTCAGAAATTTAGACAAATGGGTTTTGAACAACTTTATTTTCCAGTGTCAGAGTTCAGTACATTGCAGGTATGGGTCTGCCTCGTGGTGCTGTGAGAATCAGTAGTGAGGTACTGGGAGGTTTTGTGCAGCATTAGTGAATTTCTGTAAGCTCCTCACTGACCTCTTATGAGGTGTTTATGGATCACAGCATATTTCATCCAGGCAATACAATAGACCTGTGCATATAAAACATACCTTGAACAAGGTGTTTGTGCTGGTGGGTACTGAAAGGTAAGCGTTGCGCTAGTGGCTACACGGATCTTCTTCTTCCATCCCACGATCTTTTGTGTGTGCAGAGCTGAGGTACAGAATTTGTTTCCAATCCGTAAATCACTTGTGACAAAATACGAGTTAGGGAGATATTTTGCTGTGTCTTGAAGTTACTTATGGCTTCCATCTGCACTTCCACTGTTTTTAGATATCTGTGTTAAGAACCATGAATGCATTACTTGATTTGGATACAATTTTACATTGGGTAAGGTTAGGAGTTTTACTTTGGCTCTTCCTGACAGCGAATTTTTATGCACAGTTGTTCATCTAATCAGCAATTTCAAGGAAGACAGCACCGCTGTGTTTAGGAAAAAAAACCATAAACCTAGTAGTGTTAAAAAAATAAGGTAAAATTACTTTGTTATGAATGATTTGTAATCTGTTCTGAATAGTTTGATACTTTCAAAGCTTTTAATTACACAAAGGAAAGGCCAGATTACTGTATGTTTAGTGTTTTAGTGAAGGTGGTATTCATTATTTTGTGCTTGAAATGCATCTTCTCCAGATGGTCTGGAAATGCTTCTAAAAAGTTAATTTTTGGTCCATGTCTCATGTCAAATTTCTGGCATCCTACCATAGCAATATCAAAAGGAATTCACATCCTTTAAAAGCTTTCAAAGTATTGAAGAGCAAAGGCAAGTAGGAAATTCATCTGTTTGTAGAATTATTTTGTAAGTGTAGAAGAAATGGAGAATAATCTCAGAATTAAAATCAGTTAAACCTAATCTGAAGTAATAAAATTTGTCCCCTCTTAGTGTGGAACATTGACCTAAAAATCAAGATACAATGGAAAGAGATATGATGATTTTATTTTATTTTATTTCAGTATGTGCTTTAAAACTTTTGCACGTCTATCACAGAGATGTTGGTCTTTGTGTGGATGTTTAAATGGCTTATGTAACTACTGAGAGCAGTTGAGGTATTATTCTTGTAGTCATTCCATCAGCGCACCCTACCTGGAACTTTCTAGTGTGTCTAATTGGTGAAGTGTTTAAATGCTTTTGAATATCCCATTTACAGATCTTTTGTGTGTTCTTGCATTTTTAGAGACGAGGCATAAGAAAAAAAAAAGAACATCCCCACACCCCAAGGAGTAAGATACTTCTTACCAGTATAAACTGTTCTGGGTGGACAAAGTTCTTATCTTGGCTCTTGGTTGCATTGCATGTCTTCTGCAGGATTTCATTTGTTAGGAACCAGAGGATACTGAAAAAAATAAAAATGCACTCTTAAACCTCTCTCTGTTTTATACAAATGCTCCTTGGTGTCCTAAACTTTGTACTTGATATTTTTAAGGCTGCACCAAACGTCAGATCAGGTTGTAAATGGTTCTAGGCTGGACATGTGATGTTCAAGACTGCATATGGAAACTGGCTTTCTTTCCCTATCCTTCCTCACTTAAGACATGGGGAAATATTGGTATATGTGACGGACTTTCATGAGCTGGCATTTCATGCTGCATCCTGGATGGGTACATGTGTTTCAGTACAAGTTCAGTGGAATTTAATTAACTGGTGTCTTTAGGAAAGAAGACAGTGCTGTTACTTGTGCCATATTTACTAACTTTGGGAAAGAAATAAGTGAATTTGTAGATATAATACCTATGAATACCTTATATTTCTATTGTGTCTTACAGTACTAATGGGTGTATTTTGCTTGCAGTTTTATTTATCTATATAATTCTGATGTTTCTGTATCATCAACAGAAACTACTTATATGTGTTGTCTGTTCTCAAAATGCATGTTTCAATAATGTAACTAGGGATTTGGTGTTTGTAGCTCATCTTCCCCTCACACAGGGCAAAGGGTGTAGTTAAATCTTTGTTTAGAAGTAGTAACATGAAAAATCAACCAGGGTATCAAATATATATAGGTAAGTTTGAGAAACCAGACTTGCTGCATAAGGTAAATTTTTTGGACTTTAATGACAAATTTGACATTAATATGGATAAGTTTCTAATGTTTTTAATATTTTAAGTTGATGATTTGGGGGGTTTTTAACTTTAATTCTTTAGACCTTTTCAACTATTACAGACAGAATTACTAGTTTTACTTTTAACAAGCTTCATATTACTGTTACAAAACTGTTTGAGTTTTCTTATCATAGTAGTCATCTATTGGTCCGCAGAGTTCTAAGGCCGGGGCTTCCCTGTTGTTTGTATTCCTTTAGCACTTCAATTTAACAACATAAGCAATGGCCTTACTGCCAGATCTCTTTACAGTACAAGTCTAATCTGAATTAGACATTGGCATGCTACTGTATCTGTGACAAATTAGCACACAGTTTGGAACTTGTGCTTAGATACTGCTGTGCTAGTCGTGAAAGGACACCTGAAACCTGACTTGGCTTGAAAACAGTGCTGTGGAGAGAATGTTGGCTAAATTAAAGCTGTTTCAGCACAAGATAAATTTAAAAAAGAAAAAATAGGAGGGATGGAGGGGTGTGGAATTAGAATTGTTATTTGAGTCCCCAGGGGGATATTGAATCAATGCTTTGCCATATGAGGAACCTTCAATTTTGATCCAGTAGCAGTAGCACACAAGCATGATTTAATAACTTGTTTAGCTTCCACCTGATCTTGAATCCTTCCTTTTGCTTAATGCTGTGTGTACCTGTATTTAGAATCCTTGTCCCAGAAGAACTTGTTTCCAGGAGAATCTGTCCCTTGTTCTTCCTAGGGTTGTCTTATTCCACCACTTGGTTAATTTCCAAAGTAATTTCCTGAGGAAGAAAAGATAAGGATATAAAATGTAACAGAGAGTTATGGCTATCTCAGTTCTAATATGAACTTCACTTCTCGTATTGAACATCAGAAAGGTTGTATGACAAGTCTGTCCATTACACTATTTCATTACTATCAAATTTGTTTCCCACAAACTCTATGAAAACATTTTCAGCCCAAGTCTGGACTAATATAAAACCAATGTACTGTTTTGTTTCTTTTGAGAATAATTCAATACTATGACTGATATTGAAATAATTTCATTGAGAAGACTGCATCTTTGATCAGTAAATTTACTGTAAATCAGTAAATAAGGAGATCCAAGGTCATACTAAGGGGTTTTATTTTTTGGTTTTGTTTTTTCTTTTGAACCAAATTGTAGGTATTATGACATCAAGTCTTAGTTCTGTCTTTATCCAGGTAGTTGCAATTATTTGCAAGGCAATTACCTGGATATGTCTGTATATAGTCAATTAATATAATCACAGGACTGTATATTTTTAACATTTCTTATTACTGACTTCTGTTTTTTAGAAAATCCTGATTGTATTTGACCTAGTAGTAGTTAGTGGTTTTTAGTAGAAGAAGGAGGAAGAGGTTGCAGAACAGAAGGAGGTGCATTAATATATGTTTAGTCTTTTAGCATATGTTGACACTAAAAATAAAGTAAAAAACACCACAAGAAAGCACACGTAATGCTCATCTCAATCTCTTTTCCTGTTTGCTTTTTATAATCAAATTGTTGTGTGTTTTTCCCCCCTTGTTTGTGCAGCCTCTAAAATACTTTAATTGTCTGTTCCTTTGAAATCTCTACTGATGAATGTGTTGTTGCAGTGTGATTGTTCCTTGGTTGTTCTTTTCCAACATAACTCTTTTTCACAAGTTTCTTCCAGAAGTTGAACACTTTTAGTTGT
The DNA here is from genome assembly GCF_001715985.3 of Manacus vitellinus. Lineage (NCBI taxonomy): Eukaryota > Metazoa > Chordata > Aves > Passeriformes > Pipridae > Manacus > Manacus vitellinus. The sequence continues at coordinate 43,465,727 of NW_021938789.1, read as the reverse complement.
ATCCTTTCAATTGTAGATGTTTATGTTGCTGCTATTACGGTGGTATGTAGTTTACAGCTTCTCAGGTGTTAAAATTCAGAGCTGACTTGTGACATAGGACTGTAATAATACCCACATAACAGCAGAGGCACTGGGCTTAGCTGATGTGCCTGAGAAGGTCCACAGGAGAAATAAGAAATAGCTGAAACCCTGCTTCCATGTTAGCATGCAAACCAATTACCCATCTTTTTCTCCTCAAACAAAACTGAAAGTTTAGATATGATGTGTAATAATGTAAGAATGAACACATTTTAATCATGCTGGACTATGAATATTGTAGCTGGCCTGAAATATGGAATTTAACTGGTTTTAGAATAATTTTTCCTCTCTCAATTTTTCATCTTTAAAGTTTAAGGGAAAGAGGAAAATCCAGGGAAACATGGGCAGCCCAAATAAATTTGGTAAATAGCTTAATCTGAAATGTACAACTGTGTAATATTGGAATTTATAGATCTATATTTATAATAACACACATATAAGAATTTATACCTTGCTCGTTGAAGACTGTGGAGTCCTGATAATAATTTTAATGGTTTCCAAAACAATGAGTTGGGATTTCCAGGACTAATTTACCTGTAATCCAGAAACCTGTTACTGACCTGGGTGATGTCATATTAAGCAAGTAACAAGAATGTATTTTTAGTCTAAAAGTGTATTGTAGGATATTTATGACATCTTTTAAAATAATTATATTTATGAATTAGTATATATGGATATATTTCATTCTTCTTATAATGGAAAGATGAAACTGTAAGCAAGTACTGTGAAAAGCCTTGTAACCAGGAGGTTTAGAGTAATTTTCTTTTTTATGTAACTTTTAGAATGAAGGGCTAAGAAACTCTTGAACAGCTTCTGAGTTTATTCTTGTAGGTGATTTGGCCCTTTACTTTAACCATAAAGTAACTGTATAGCTTTTCTATGTGGGCTAATCCTGAATATTCAGGAATATGAAAGCCAATATAAATGGATATATAGCCATCTTTCAAAATTGTTAGTGTCCCTATATTCTCTAAATTATTTTTTTGAGCTTAGTCTATTGCTGTACAATTTTTTTGAAGCATTGCTGTTATTTCTTCAGTATACTCTTTTCATTTTTGAAAGACTGGAAATGATTTCTTAATTAAAATAATCTGTTTCTATAAAAACAAACTCCCAAAAAACCAGTCTGAGCTGAGACAGAACGCTTCTTAATCCTCTGTTCTATGCTATTCAGAAACATCTGCCAAATGGGTTACTTTCCATCTTATCTGCAGCACGTACTTGACATTCCTCTGCTTGTGCTTGTTACAGGATGCTCTGGCCCACTTGTGATCTCACTTGATGTATATTGGCATTACAAGCTCTGTAACTTATTTGTATGATGTTAGGTAGGACGTGGTGCAGAAAATAAATCATTCCTTCAATCAAGCTGTCTTGACATTTTGGATCTTAATTGTTTTGTAAACAAAGGTTGGATCATTCTTTCTGTGTTTGTGCCCCCCATTTTCTTCTTGTTTGTGGTTAATACGTGCATTTTACATCTCTGTATGTTTTCAGCTGTGGCATGAAGATTACAGTCACAGTTGATTCTCTCTTATAGGGAGCAAGTAAAACATATGGCAAAGATTATCAATGTTGAGGTCATATTTGACCCATAAATCAAAAATTTTATATAAAGATAGGTTTGTAGCTGTTGCAATGGCAAACAGTGGGGCTGAAAATCTCTGCAGTATCTTTCTGCAAAACATGGCATTTGTTTGTAGATTCCACCTCACCTGGTTTTGAGTCAAGTTCAAAACATGCAGGTTTATGTGAACATACTTGTTCATGATTTTGCTATTGGAGAGATGAGCAGATTTTGTGGTATATTTTTTTCTGAAGGTCCTGCAAGGATAAATTAATCTCTAATAATTAGAAAATATGTCATATCTAGTTCAAGACACTTTATGAATGTAGAGCTTTTTTTGTGTAAGTTGTTAATTTTAATAAAAGCCATCAGGAAATACTTGTTTCTCAAGTTACTTAAATAGGCATAAGGAAGCTTCCTTTTGGTTTTGTTTTTAATTCAGTAAGTTTAATTTTTATGGTGGCTGTTAGAGCTTACTCTTCCTCATTGTGTACCAATGTGTACCTTGTTTCAGGGTAGAAATAGTCCTGTTGAGATCATGTGTAAAAACTGAGCAGCAAGAGTTCCAGTAGAATCACAACTTTATTTTACATTAGGGTGACTCAGTTAGATCTGCAACTGTGCAGTATACACAGCACCAAAGAAATAAATGTTAAGAATCTTAATGTATTTTTTCAGTTTTATCTCACAAATATACTGCATAGAGTGTTCCCTACTGCATTAATTTTCCATTGGATTTAATTTTGTTGTGTGTCCGAGAGGGACTGAGCACAGTGCTCAACGAATTTTTTAAGTTAATTTTCTGAAGTATTTTCAACTTGGTACTAATTAATTAATGGATACTCCTGTACTCATGCATAGGGAGTTTTTTGTTCTGTTGTAATAAAATCTTTTCCCTGTAATTACAATATAATTTTTTAATATAGAGATGCTTGTTCTAGCTTTGTGTCTCTTCAGCTTGGTTTACTCAAGAAGTGGTTTAATCTAAATAAAATAATCCCATCAAATAGCCCCAAAACAATCCCACTCTTAAACCAGAAACATCCATTTTAAGGATTGTGTTTGTATAACACTATTGATCTGACTGATGGCCCTTTTCACTGTAGGTTAGGCTTTGTGCTATGCTGTATTAGTTACTGTCAAAACAGTTTTGTATCTTTGGCCTCGAGGCGAAATTGTGCACAACGTCAGTACCCCCACAGCTCGCTCTTCTCCGAATGCTTACTTTGCTCTCTGGGTGTATGAGGGCTCGAGCATCTGCAGAACATCTGTGTCAAAACTATCAGCAGGAGTGTGCATGTTACTTGCTCTCAAGGTGGGGTCCATGCAAAGGTGAAGGATCCCTATGTTTCTTAGTTCCTTTTAGCTACTTAGAGAAGCCTTGATTTCTTTGAGACTGGTGTTATTGGGATATTTCCTTCTCAGTTCCCCACACAGTTACAAGTCCAGAGAAATAACGCTGGCTGTCAGTGTATACAGTGCACGTAGAATGGGATGCAGTAGAAATCTTGCAGATTCTTCTGTGTGTAGTTTGTGAATAAGAAAACTTAGGACAGTGGGGTAACAAAACGTGCAAACTATTAATCCCACTCTGAAGAAGGTGGCTGCATTGCTGTCTGAGCTTCATATGCGTTTGCTTAAGCCCAGTTTGTGTGTGGACACGTGTGATGGGCAAACTTTGTTCAAATATACCAAAGTATATTTGGGGTGTGTATATATATATATATATATACTGGTATATATATACTGCCCTTGCAGTATAGAGTCTTTGTATATCTTGTTTTGCTGCTGGTCTGGGTTCTTTATTAGTCTTGATAGTGTGAATGTTGCTGAGCTTGGTATACTGAGTCGTTTATATTCTCATCTTTCTAACAGAAGTGGTTCTTGATTTGGTTATAATAGTAATGAGCACTAATGACTGTGCTTGCTTGCCTGAGAAAATAAAAACCTATTAATTCTACATTATATATGTAAAAGAAGAAATTTTAAGGAGGAAGTGATGCTAAAGGGGGTTAAGTTTTGTATATGTACATTTTTAAAAGTTAAATAATTTCAAAAATAATATCTTCAATTTTCCACTTTTATGTAGTGATTTTAGTGTCCTCATTTGTAAATGATGTGAAGCATTCCTGCAGTCATTTATCAGAAATATGTATGCTTATAAATATTAGAATAGATGTTTAAGAACTACTAGCCGAGGCACTGCCTAGCAGATGCGCTACAGAGGCATTTCTTAGACAGGTACTTCTGTAAAGTCCATAAACTATTCATTTTTTTTCAATACTAGAACATCTCCTATCACAGTTTATTAGATGGTGAGGGGGTCTGTAGCCACAGATACTGTGATGGTGACAGAGTAAATGTGTCTGTATGACCTCCAATACCACAACTCCACAGCTGATGATGATGATGATGATGAAGAAAGAATGCTGAGATGGTTTTTGCACTAGAAGGGCAGTATGTCCTCCAGAGGTCTTATTCAAAAAGCCATTGCTGTGATGGCTTGTTGTTATGGGTTTTTTTTATTGTTTTCCAGCTTTTTGTTTCCTTTGATGTTACACTGGCACATAAAGTTGGTGTCGGAAACCATCTTCTACAGATTGCACTACAAATAATGGCCTGGTTTTTAAAAATCTCAGGTTTATATTCTATAACACTCTTCAACTACCTCATGTTTTTACTATTTGTTTGTGTTTACTTGTGTATTTTTTCATTAAGAAGGATATTTTGATGAACCTGCCTCCTGGCAATTAGTGGGAGATATATTTTCTTTTTAAATTTATGAAGGCAGATGTTTCTTTAGCCTGAGTGTTTAGTTGATGGAGTTGATTAATTTTTGTTGGAAAAGAGTTCATAATTTTTCATTTCTATTGGCTTCAATTTATAGAAATTCAGCAGACTGTTTGAATGACTTTGGTCCACACTACACAGGTTTTCTGTTTCTCTCCATCCCCTTAAAACTGTTTGTCTAATTTTGTTCAAGTATAATAAAGTAATGAAAAGGGAGAGCATGAAAAGCAAGAGGATACCGTCATTCATTTCCTTGTCTAAATTAATTAATACTGAGGTTTTGTGTTGGAGATAAGATGATGGATGACCTTTCTGTTTAGTTAGATGGACTTAAGTATGTTTGTCGTTTGTACAGTAAACAGAAGTGATGTGTAAAGTTGAGCTGAAAATGCTGCTTTTTGTCTAGCAGGCAGCTGTTCCAAGTCCCTTGCTATGGAAGGGTCAAATGAAGTCATGTCTTTGTTTCCTGATGCTTTTTACTTGTAGAGCCTGGGGAACTGGAGTGCAGCACTGGGCTTACGCCACAGTTTCATTAACTTTTTTTTTCTATTTAAATCCAGTTCTCTATATCAAAGATGGTTGAAGGGATTTATGGATTTTTCTGATTACTTGCTTTCATAAACTATGTAAGAATAATACAAAGCAAAAAGCTGCTTAAGATACAAGTAAAAGGAGCCTTTTGTTATTGGAACCATTGATTGGGCAACAAGTGCCAATTGTATATATTTGTTGTCTTGGAAACTCAGTTTTGGTTGAGTTGAGAAATCCAACTCTGCTTTGGATTTCAGGAAAGTAAGTTAACCTTTGTCAACCTTCTCAAGCTTTTATTTCTTATAATATCTGTAAGAGAAGACCTTCTTTTGCTCTTTTGTCAGGCATGTATGTATGTAGTGGAGAACTGTATGCACAATTAGCTTTTCAGCAGTGTTTCTGAGGTGATATTACATTGGAATTAGGAAGAATTAAAAAAAAAAATCCATCTTCAGTCAGCTTTCCGAATTGATACACTCAAATTGTCTCTAACTGGTATTTTATACATGTTCTGAAAATCTTCTAGGAATGTATTTATTTGTGAAGTGTTGTATAGCATAAGCTGACAGTTCTATTGAGAGGCATTTCCCCTTTTTCATTTGTAATCTTTCAGAAATGCATTAAAACATGTTGAAATTTTATTTCATTTTTCTCTTCTAAACTTGATGTAAAAGGTTATTGTCTGCACACTGCATGTTCTTGACTTGTCTTGAAAAATTTCTGTTGATGGCAGGATTGTTTAACTTCACAATCTTTCTGACATAAAGGGTGAAATAAAGTAGCATTTGTTCATAATGGGTGATTATCGCTATGTAGTGTGATCCAGATAATACCACCATTATTTTTATATATTAAAAGTAAAGGAGTGGACATTTATCCTTTTCATTTCATTGGGTTGTCCTCTACTGCATCATAATTTGCTTGTGCTGATTACAGTCAGTTTGTGCTTTACCTAACTTGGCAGGATTTGTATGGGTGGTTTGGATAGCTGGCAACAATGTAAAGGAGCACTTTGAACAGGAGCGTTCTGCAAAGTGCCCTGATTCTGTTAGTGTGAATAAATGTCTATGACAACTATAAAGGTGGAAGGGGTACCAAAGGACTGACTGTCTTTGTATTTGTTACAAAGCCTGGGGTTTTTTTCATGATAGTAAATGCAACGTTGATTAGCAAGTGATCTGGTTCTACGTAGTTACAGAACTCCTCAAAGCTGAGAATGCTGAGATACCTGTTGGTTCTGACCCAAATTGGTTACCAAGAGCACTGTAAACATATCAAAGGACTACTTAGTAACCCTACTTGGCTGTGGTATACCACCTGCAAAATTGCACAGCAGGGACTCTGTAACAGGTACTTAATTATGGCTGAAGGACTGCTGTCTCAGCCAGTGGTGGCTTACTCATTTTGCCTCCCTAGTATGAGAAAGCACTGAAGGGAAAAGACTACGGAAAGAGAAATGCTAATTGAAATGGTTTTTTTGTTGTTGTTGGGGAGGTTTAATCTGCTGTGCGTACTACTTACAACAAAAGTTTATTTATTATAGAATGAACTCTGGAGGTTATACGAACTTAAATGCTGATCATCAGTATTTACAGTGGCAGACTGGTAACATGGCAGAAGCAGATACTGACCTTCAGCATCAGAGGTCAAAAGAGCACTTATCCAAAGCTGGTGACTCGTTTAAACTGTAGACAGCAAAGACAATTAATTCCTTTAATTAATGATAAACTGCAGTTCATTTTGATTCTCTCCTGCCCCAACTTTGCTTAGAAAATTAATTGGAAAAATAAGAAATGAAAGGAAAACAATTAAGTGGTCAAGCAGTTACTATTAGTGAATTAAAAGCTTATGATGGAGTTCTGTAACTCTTATATTTCCTCTGAACTCTTGAATGTTTTTTCAGTCCTTTTGACTAACGTAAACCACATGAATACCAGAGACGCTCATTTAATACAGCAAACCTGATTGAATTTACTAAAATCTTCATAAACTGCAGATTTATACAGGATGAAGCTGTAAGTGCTGTGGTAATTGCAGTGTAGATCAGACAATACAGAAATGTGTAACCTTGGTCTTTCTGTGTGCAACTAAAATGCCTTTGTTTGGAAGTTATATACAGCCATTGTGAAATAATGTTGTTATTTGCATATTAAAATGTCAATGAATTATTAATCAGTCATTGTACCTTTGCAGTGTGGGATTTAATTTTTGTAATGACTGAAATGCAGGATGAAATTTCAAGGATGAAATTCCTTTTCATCAAGGCAAGTGTTTTGGAGGGATTCCTCCAGCCAGTAACCCTTGTAAAGTAAACAGGCATAAGGTGTGAAGTTAAGCTGAAAGTACTGCTGTTTGTCCTGCAGCCAGCTGTTCAATTGCTTGACATCTAAGGGCCAAATGAAACATGTCTGCCTTGTGAACCAGCTTTTCTTGTTTCTGGATGATTAGTTCAGGCTCTCTTACTCTAACTGATAAGTAAATCAAGACAGGAATCTTCTAAATTATTAATATACCTAATATTTAATTTTTTATTATTTAGAGGCAGTGATGGGAATTAATGAGATGGTATATGTATCAAAAGATGGATCTTTTGGTCTTTTCTCCAACTCCTTGTGATTCACTACTCCTTACTGTACAAAGGCATTTAGCCCTTACCTTTTCCTTAACATTCAGTTATAAACAATTCAACATTCAGAGCTCAGGAAGGAAAATCTCTGTTCCTGCTGCCTCTTAACTACTGAGAGCTGGTCCCCTGGAGGCAACCTGCTGCTGAACAGCTGTGACTGTGAATGGCAGGGGCTTCTGGCCCTTATTCTGACCTCAGTAGAGCCGTCTCTGGTTCCTGCTGGGGAAAGAGCTCTCCTGCTTTTGCAGGAGACAAGCACTCTTAGCCCCTGGTGAGCACTGAATTCAGCAGGAATTAGTTGTTCCCCTTTCTCAGCAAGACAGTAGCAGTTAATCAGTATATTAGGCTTGTGAGAGGTAAAGAAAGCGTTTGATTCTTGTTTCGTTGTCAGACAGTGACATCTTCATCTGAAGAAATTTTGCAGAAAGTGAGCAACCCCTGCCTCATAAGCCTGGATGTTCCTGACATTTGGTATAGCATTGTGTGTAGGTAGAACAGCACTCCTTTTAGAGATCTTTTAGGTCTTTTCCAACATTTACTACTGCAGAGGTTGCTTTTTCCTTTCTTTTATTCTTCCCCAAATGTTTTATCATCTTTCATTTTTTAAGGTTTGTTTTGCTGTGACATCTTACTTAAACACTTCACTGTAAGTGATAAGTGGGTTTGGGCACATAGGGTACAGCCAAAAGGGCTGACTGCTCAGGTAGCAGCAACTGAGGAGGCAAGGTGAGGTCAGGAGGTGAAAATTGAAAGGAACACCACTGCAGTAAAGCTGTTAGAAACCTGTCTGCTGTGTTGTCACTGCTCTGACACCTGCTTTTTGAGCAAGATGTTTAACATTCTTACTACCTGTAACACATCCGTTGTTGAATGATAATTCAGGTTGGAAGGGAACTCACTTATGAGGTCCTGCAGCTGCTCATGAATTCTGAACGCATTGCCTTCACTTTATGGTATCTTGACCCTAAAGGAGTGAAGGTAAGGGAGAAATGTGAAGAAAAAGAGGGAGGAGTGGAAGAGAAGCAGTATATGAATTGTGTGCAAAAATGTGAAAGAAGGGTAAATGCAAATCTTTTTTTCCCCTCTTGTAGTTCTGTCATGACATTTAAAAACAAAATAATTCCCTGATCTTTGGGATTCTAGAAAAAGGCTTAGAAATGAGAAGGATGAACTGACATTGTCAGTTAGCTGAAATGTGTAGTAGCTCAGAATTTTAGAACATCTAGTGTTTTGGGAAAGGTGCTGATGCATGATTTCTCTGAAGATTGCTATTGGCAGTATTATAATGTGAAAAACTTGGAAGAGCATGGCTAGCAGATACATATTCATGTGGATAGCACTCATTAAGTACCTATACAGGCTTCATAATCTAGTACACAATAGTTTAAAAGTAGTATAAGTAGTAAATTAATGTGAAAACATTATGTTAGCTGTTTGTGCCTGGCTTGCTGTTTGTTGAATATTCTGAAGATGAGTTTTGAAGATAAGCAATTGGAAAAAAACCCAAAGAACAAATCTCTTTTTAGTAGAATATAGTTACATTCAGGGGTACCCCAACATTAATTTTAATTTGTTTTTACTGGCATCTGTTGATCTTTGTTTTTTAAAGGTGGCTTATTCTTTGCTTGCTTAAAATCCTCTAATGCAAAAAAGAAAAGAGGCCAAATTCCTGCTTAGGTTGTCAAGGGGGTCAGTTTTCATAGCTGTCTGACCTTTTTAGACTACACTAAGATAGTGTATGTGAGATGAAGGGGGTTTTTATGCCTGAAGTGATAAAGCTATTTTGCACAGCTTGCCTTAATAAAGAGCAGATTGGTTAGTAAGATCTGGAGGGACTTCTATCTAAAAAAAAAAACCCAATAAATTGCTCTCATGGAGTTCAGTTGTCTTTCCTGTCCTTTTGATTATTGCCCCATATATTTTAAACCAGGCATTGTAGCATTCTCTTCTCCTATTCCCTTGACTGCAGCTAAAACATCATCACATTTCATCATAAAAACCTTTATGTTGTAAAAAATAATGTAGACTCTGAGATTTTCTCTTCTGGCCTTACCTGTTGACTGACAGTGCATGCTACACATTCCCCAGAAGGGTAGTTTATAGGCTTTATTCGTAATGATTGGGAGGTTTTGTTTGTTTGTTTTCCCCCACCCCAGTGACTGCTAAGGCTGTTTTTACATATGTGTGTATGAGTAACTTTGTGCATGCTGTTTGTTCCCTTAGACCTCTCAGTAACATTCAAGTGTTTGAAGTCTGGTCTTTGCAGAATGTAGACTGGTGCATCCTGAACTGCAAAGTGTAGAGCAGTCTTGTGTTCTTGGCTGTAAGGGGGCCCTGGGCAACAAATGTTGGCTTTTGTCAACCTGTTTGTAGGTCCCATCCTCCTCAGAGGTTAGTTAAAAACCAAAATAACACAACTTCCCTGAAAATCTAATAATTGTTGTGATTAACTAAATTAGCGCAGTGCTCTGATAGGAAATGGTGAATAGATTCTGTGCCAAGACAACTTGATAGTAAGTTTGTTCATTTAGTAGGGATTGCTGCTTTTAGAAATACATGAAGCTGCAGAATTGGCATATTGTGCCTGTTACTTCTTTTAAAAAGTAGGCATTTACATGCCCTTTTGCCAACAGGTAGATCCAAACCTCATAGTTCCAGAATATGTTTTGATAAACATCCACTCAGGGTGAAAAAACCCCTACAAAACAAACAAACAAACAAACAAAAAAACCAACCACCTTTCTCTGAACTGTTTGGATAAATGTGGCTGCTGATTACTTCTATTCATAAAAATACATTCTGGGCAGCAGGCTATGTTTGTTTCTACTTCAAACAGGCATTTTATAAAACAGGTTATTTCGTAAAATGTAAAAATAAGGGAAAACGAGGCTTTCTCTGTTGCAACTTGATCGATATAACAGTGTTTTCACTGAATCTTTAACTCATGCTTTCATTTTCAAGGAGTGAATGGAGAGAGAACTTAAAAACAGGAGGAGGTGAGGTGTGGAGGACAGTAATAAAAGCACAGTCCTTCAGTTAATATTGCTGCGGTTTATTACTCAATTATTCTGTTTTATAATGTCTGTGTAGTATGTTTCATGATAGGACTAAGGCATTAAAATTCTGATGCAGAAATAAGGAAATATTGATACAATCAGAACTAGTTCATTTGTTGTTTTGGTTTTTTTTAATTTGACCCAACTCTTACTTTTGAAATTAAATCAGAAAACTGTTTTAAGAGAAAATCGAGTTAAACCAATGCAGGAAGGCCAAGCTGAAAAGAAAGCATATTTCTAGTGTACTTCTATGATACAAATTTTTTATATATACATAGTTTTTGTTTAAAACATATAATACTTTCATATATATGTGTGTGTATATATATACACACACGCATATATATGTGCATATATATTTTCATAGCCACTGTGATAAAGGGAGATCAGAATAGCAATTTCCAAATGTAAAGGAAGAGCAAATGAGTCAATAATAACCCTAAGCTATCTTATCTTGTATGTGATTGAACAAATGTTTTAGCCTCTGTAAACAAACCCATCAATTAATTGTAATATAATAGACTCCTCCTTCTCTGAGAACTAAAAAATAATGATAGCTTGTCAGGAAGCAAGTGATTGCTCATCATAGGTGCTATTCCACCTTACACTACATTTTCTCATGAGAATTGTTTAGTGAGCAAGCTTCCTTTTGTACCTTACGATTCTTTTAGTATTATATCCAATATCAGGGAAAAAGAAAAGGGTGGTTAATGTTGTCTCTTGATGACACAAATATTAAAGCTTATCCTCTAGTCTGGTTTTATATAGGAATTTATGCGTGGTTAAAGGGAAGAAGTGATACACACTTTAAGGGCTTCAGTCGTGGACATGGGCATTAGAAAACCTACAAGAACTATCACAAGCAGTCTTTGTAAGTACAAAAACAATTCTGTTCAGTGCTAAAAGCTTTTCACCTTTCTGGGGCAATGTCACAGTGCATAGAGAAGGCCAATGAGGAAACCAAAGTGTGCATATACCAAGTAGATGTGGAGTGGAGCACGAGGACATGCTTGAATAAGCAGTGAGAGACCTATGTCCTATGGCAGTGTAGCACTTTACAGAGAAACACACTGAGGATCTCCAGAAGTAGGAGTAGAGACAAAGGAATTTTTGTCTAGCACTGCAGTAATGGGACTCGAACCACTCAAAAAGCCAGTACAGACACGTCATCTTGTGCAGACACATCATCTGCACTTTCCAACCCACCTTGGAGGTTATATCTCTTGAAAAGCCTTGAGCATTGAGTTGTCCTGGTGGTCTTTGGAGATCTCTTGCCCCTCTGTCTTTATAGCACATTATAACTTTATGTGATGGTCTGCAGAGCCAGAAAGCATATACTAGCCCCATCTACCTTTTGGGTATACTGTGGGACTAAGGTCTTGGAAAGGCAATGAGATGGGAAGACTAAAAAAGAAAAAAATTAAGGTTTTCTGTAGTTTTCTCTACAATAAAATGTAAATTCCAGCATAGAGCTTTGGCTGCAGAGATACTTGATACTTTGAGATCCTTTGAAGTATTTTTTTTTTTGTTTCTGGTGATTCTCTTTCCTGGCCTTCCAAAATGTGAATTAGGTTTTTACATTCCTGCAGGTAGGATAGTGGAGAAATATCTCCTTAATATAATGAAGATACTGATTAAATACCTTCTTTAACCTTCTTAACTGTTCCAAGTTAGATGTTTCTGTTTGCTTTTCAATGAGAATGATTTTGAAAATTCACCTATTGTGTAAATTAATTGTCTTAGATTTTAGAAGGAACTGATATAGAAGAAAATGCAAAAGCAATGAAACTTTTTTGACAATTTGACTGATTTTTTTTTTGTAAATTCCAGCAGATTCAGTGGAATTTCTTATAATAAGAAATACTTTCACTATCAAATTCAACAGGTTTTGTGTTTCTTGAGTATTTTCAGCTTTGCTTCTCAGTCTATTTTATATCTTCATCAGCTTCTAAAATTTTTCATAAGATGGATGTGGACCTGTTGAAGTGAGTCCAGAGGAGGGTCACAGAGATCACATCTCATATGGAGACAGGCTGAGGGAGTTGGGTTTGTTAATCCTGGAGAAGAGGACGCTCTGGGGAGACCTTATGGTGTCTTTCAGTTCCTTAAGGGGGCCTTACAGGAAAGCTGGAAGGGGACTTCTTACAAGGGCATGTAGTGATATGACAAGGGGGAATGGCTTTAAACTAATAAAAGGTTGGTTTAGTTTAGATAAGAGGAAGAAACTCTTTACAGTGAGGGTGGTGAGACACTGAAACAGGTTGCTCAGAGAAGTTGTGGATACCCCATCCTTGGAAGAGTTCAAGGCCAAGTTGGATGGGGCTTTGAGTAGTGTGGTCTAGTAGAATGTGTCCCTGCCTATGGATTTTGAGGTACCTTCCAACCAAAGCCTATAATTTAATGATTCTGAGACTTTAACATGTCAAATGACTTGTTTTAGGATTGGTCTGGATCAGGCTTCCTTTTCCGGGTGGACCCAGACTTATTTTTTACATTTAGGTCTTCCTTAATATTTTACTTAGCAATGGAAAGGAAAAGGATTCTCAAGATGAAAAAGCAAGATTATTGCTAACAAGTAGCAAAAACAAATATACAAAATCCTTTTTCAAAACTACTCCATTAGAGGCCAGCCTTTGAATGCTGCATTCATGTCAGAGCTCTGACCTAAAGACTTAACAGACTTTATACATTTCCTAAAGGAGTGCATTCTCTGTAACTTAGAGGCAGGCTTCCAGTGACAGATACTTTTTAGTCCATTATCACTCAAACAGCCAGACTGAATTATTTCACAACTATAAGGGAGTTGGACATAAGGAAAACAATTTATACTGAGCCTGAAAAGTGGAGAGCCAAGGTCAGTGTCATTCTATGATCTAGACTGCCTTGAGGAATTGGTTAGGGACATTTTGTGGTGTTAATTGTTTTACAACTACTCTGGAGTGAAAGCCTGCTTTATTCCCAAAGCCGAAACCATACTCTGAAGAATGTAACTTTTTGCTTTTAAACAGACAGATTTATATCAATTAGGAAATATTCAAGTCCCAGTACAGGATGTAGTGTGAATTCTCTCTGAACAGCCACATTTTCTTTTCTGGGTCCCCTACTTTGAGTTATACCCAAGTGTAAAAATCTCAAACACACTATTTGCTGTATTGAATGCAAATAGTGCTCATTCAATTTGCCTGATCAAAGTTACCTCTCCCCACCATTATAAAAGGGGAGTGGGAGGTGGAGGAGAATTGAGATATGTTTGCCTCTATGCCTTTTGATGGAGTGTGTATTTCAAACTGCAGTTTGACTGGGCCTTTACCATGGCATACTTGTAGATGATGCTGAGACTGGCTGGCCCATCTCCTGATACTTCTCCTCTCTCCTCTGGTGTGGTCATGCAATAAGAGTAGGAAACAGATGTTGCTGAAAGCTAACAGTTTGCTGCTTGGGAGGGAGGGGAAGGGAGACAGGTCAGTGCAGTGAAAGGGGGCAGCTGGAAGGTGGCCCCAGGCTGCAGAATGGGAGGGCAGATCTTCAGCTTTCAGCACTGGCCCACACAGATTGAATAAAAGGAACTAAAGTTGAAGAAGGATATTGTTCAAGTAACCAAGGTGATCAATGGACCACAGCAAAGTTATTGTCTTTGCTAATTGTATTTATTGCAAGATTTGGCAAAGCCCTTTAAAAGAAGGTAGTACTATTTTTGACTGTTAAGAGTATATCTTTGTAAATAAATGTCAGCTGAACTTTTATTTTTCTGAATTCTGCTTTTTCTAGTGGTTGCATGAAAACCACTGTATAGCTATATTGATCTGACCAATACTGTATGTAAGCAGAAAAAAAACCACCCATAACACACAACTGCAACAACCACCCACAAAACCAAGAAGCAAATACCCCCCCAAACAGTTATCAAAAACAGTTTAGAAGGACATATTGTGAGTATTAAGAAGTAATTAGAATATGCTGAATTATCATAAGGAACTACCTGAAGAAAAAAAAAAGCATTGGAGCATTGGTTTCAGAAAAACTTCTTCAGCTGCGTATAAAGTAATAAAACTGTCACTGTTCCTTTGTAGTTACTGTATTTTGCTGTATTTATTTTTATCTTTAATCAATATAGCAATAAATATACTTTCCCTGAATTTCCATGAAAAGTAGAGTCATGTTTTAATTTGAATTAGTTAACTGCAACTTATGGAAAACTTAATAAAAAGATACTTGTGCTAAGTATGCAGTTGAACTCTATGGAATAGGAGAACGCACACATTGTGTGTTTTGTGTGTGTGTTGGTAGCAGTGTTCAGATGTACTGCGTTAGGACTTCAAAGTTGAAAAGGGTTAAATTCTTAGAGGTGATATTTGGGGTTTGCTTTTTTTAAGGATACTTTAATGACTTTTCAAGTTTAACTTGGGAAATATGAAAGTATTATTTGAGGACTGAAGGATTATATGAACTTGAACACTGACCAACGTAATACAAAATTAAAGGGGGGGGTGCCTTCTGAAAAGTTAATATTTATTTGTGCCAAAATGCAAGACCTCTAAGTGCCACAGAGACTTTAAAGTTCTGTTTGACTAGGGCTAAATTAAGAGTATTATTGGAATTGTGAAGCCAAATAAAATATTTTTGTTGTGACCATTTATTGAAAATTAATCTTACTGGGACTGTATTGCAGTCTGTCAGTTGGGTTCTTTTGAAGGGAGCAAATCATTTTTGGGGGGCCTTTCAGTGTACTGTAGGAAAAGGTCACATTCTTCAAGGTTTTACCTGCTAGGGCTAAAATTCAAGCTACTCTTTCTCTTACTGTTCTTGCAGACAACAATTAGCATTATTTGCTGTCACAGGGCTTGAGAAATGAGAAGTGAGCTGTAGTATTTTTAGATACAGAAGTTTTAGCTGAATTTATTGCCTGTTTGCTGTAATGAAGTACTAGTTAGCCATGCTAACTAACATTCTCTACAGGCAATGTGTCACAGCTTGCTGTGTTTCTGTAATTCTAGCTACTGAGCTCAAAACACAGAGGTAGAGCAGACAAAAGACCTATTGATTCAAGCTTGATTTTATCCATCTTTCAAGGGAATGTTTACTCCTTATTGCCTGCACATTAAGGGAGGATGAAACTTTGTTGGTTTGTGATCATGAAGAGTTAATTTCCAGAGGTTTTTAAAGGCTGTAGGCTAATTTTTTACGAAAGTATTTCTTATTAATTTAATATTCATGGTATCAACTAACTGAATACTAAGCAGTGGATCTGTTTTTGCTGATGAAACTTGTTACTGTTTTACTTTCTGATTTTTAGTGACTGTATAATCTATTTGCTAACTTTGCTCAGTATGAAAATTTGATGGTGCTTTTCAGGATTTGGACTTGATACTAATAAATCCCAGACTTCTTGGGAAAACCTTAGTGCTGGAGAATAAGAACAGAGAAGCTGGATAAGGAAGTATGAGCGTTTCCATACGTGAATTTTTGTGCTGTTTGAGGCATGACAGGTGTGTTGTCCTTCAGTGTTGTGCAGGAAAATGACTCAGAACATTTGTGTTAATGCCTGTTGAGAGAGAGGACTGGAAACAAAATTGCTGACCTGGTCCCTCTCATAATTGAAGTTGAAAGTGGATATAAGGGAGCAATACAAAAGTTATCAGGAAAAAAAACATTTACAACAGTCCCAGTAAATTAATTGTGACAGTTACTTGAGCTCAGGAAGTCTTGAATTCTGAAGACTTTCCACTGAGGGAGCTTGCAGCTTTATATCATGAATGAGCTTTAAGTACTTATATTACTTGTTTTCACCAAATAGAAAATTTGTGAAGGTTGAAGTTATTTTTTTAAGATAATGCTTGTGAGAACCAACCCCTGTTAAAAATGAGTTATAGTATAAATTAAGCTACCTAAGCTTATGAGGCAAGTTTTATTGTGTTCAAACTCATTTTGGAGAACAGAGTTCACCTTTTATCTTCATGGTGTATTTCTAGCTAAGGGATTCTGTGTGCTTTGGCAATCTTGAGATTATTAAAAGGGCAAGTCCATACTGAATTCTGTCAAAGGGAAACCTCTGTTTATGCTTTTGCTGTGTTTTAGAAAGACCCATTTTTCTGTTTTTAGCTGAACCTGAAATTCTGTCCAGGATAATATCCAGGACATATCCCTACTTACTTCTTGCTGTTTAGGCTTCCTACTGCTGCTGCTGCTGTCCATTAGTTTTGGACCTGCGAAACCACAAGAGCAGGCTTATGCTGCAGTTAGAAGTGTGCTTTCAGTTTATAGACATAAGCTGAGCTAATTTTAATCTGATAGCTTAGTTTTTGGCAGCATAGGAGCTGAACAGATTTTTGAAAGACTGGTTTGCCCTAAATGCAGGGCAGTCATAGCAGGGTTGCTGTTGGTGTCCAAACCGCGTTGTTTAAAGCAAGCTCAGATTTACCACACTGAGCTGCAGTCACACCTCTTACAGCTGTGTAATCATAGTCAGATGTAGATACTGTGCACAGACAACTTCTAGTGGGCTGCAGCAGTAAGATATGTTGATTGATGAGAACAAACCCAAGTAGTAGCCTGTATTATCCTGATAAAAGTCCCCATTAATTGTGTTCCCCTTGCCACAGCTGTATTTCAGGTCTGGGGCATATGGCAGACAAGTATGAATTAGATTTCTTGAGTCTTTATTACCCAGGTAGCCTCAGTGGGATTAAAGTTATGTTCAGGACAACTGCTCCTTTTTAAAACTCAAACAATCCATTGTGATTGTGCGTGCAGGTATGTGAATGTACATATGTGTACATGTGTACAGAGAACATACTTGTGTGAGGTTTAGGTATAGGATTTTCTGGGTATTAATAATCACAACACCTGTCTACCTAAAAAATTACAAGTTTGACCTCAGAAACTGAATTTCTAGCTCAAACATTATGACAGCACTTGATTTTACACTTGCTGGAATTCCTGCATCTTCAATGACTACAGTTAGAACTGTAGGTGTTGAGAACATTTGAACATTAGTTTATCAGATGGAAGCATAGAAATTAGAGACAAGCTATGGAGCAGTTCACGTAGATACTTGACACACACACAAGGAATTAGGGTTTTCGGTATATCTTTCATAAAAGCTTTTTTTCAAAGGGTCTACTCATGTGTAAGTGATGATTCTTAAAAATGTATTTAATCATTTTATGTAATATGTTAAAGGTTTCATATCTATAGTCCTTGTATACATTTTTATCATTGAAAAGATAAAATTTCTGGGACTCTTCTTTATGGTAACTTTCACAGAGTCTAAAAAATGTTTGAAATATAACCATGTTTTTATTTTTATAAAATTCACAGTTTTATACATAGAGAGTTGATAAGCGAGGAGGTTGTGTTCAGTCTCTTATTTCCATTAAGAACTAGTACACATTTTAATATGTCACCATACAGTGGCCTAGGAATAGATTTTTAAAATGTCATTACTCTGTTTTTTTAAAAAGTGTGCAGTAACTGCACATAATGAAGTCTGCCCTACTTCCTCTGCCTCTTCCTGACAGTTTTTCTCTTTTCTTTGCCTTGACAGTATAGAATGTAGTATCTTGAAAAGTGATTTTTTTCTCTCAGTCTGTGTAGAGCAATGTAGTAATAATTTTATCTGTTTGTTGGATTTGATGGTTTATTTGTAAAGTGAAATGTTATTTATGATAAAATATACAAAAGTATACGTTTTCAGGATAGAGTTTTAAACAATAAACTATATAATAAATGCAATTGATGACGATGATGAGTATTGAACTGCTCCTATTCATAGTAACCAGGAAACTTCACTGATTTGTGGATTTTATTCTAAACTACACCTCGGTACTGGGAAACACAAATTTTTAGTAGAAAAGTATAAGGAATTTTATATGAAACTGAAGAGTGTCCATACTCTCATATAGTGTGATGCTCCAAGTAAGAAAAATGTTCTTATTTCAGAGAACATTTGTACTGTTTGGCACCCCTAAACCTCCTTTGTGAAAACTCATTCAAGAGAGTTGTTTCAGTACCTTTTTTCTTATTGTAAAGATGAACTGTCAATATCTCTGCCAAACTCTGCTTTCTGAACAAGCAGAAGGAGTAATCAATAGGTCTGTCAGCACTCAGCCCCACTGAGACAAAATGCATCTTTACAAATACGTAAGTGATGACTAAACAAATTCATTATATCTGAAGCAACTGGATGTTGGACTTTGCCAAGCACATTTGAAAGAAATAAGTCGTTTTTCCATTTCTGGTTGTGTTACAGATGTGATGGAAAGCCAGACTTCACTATGTAAGAACAGTTGCTTTGAAAAGTACCTCCTTGCACACACAGTCATTTAAATAAACAGGACTGGTTATTAGGGAAAGTTTGAGCTCTGAGGATGAATCACAGGATTAGAGTATAGTCAGGCTAGAGCTTACACTGATTTGATTGCTTTACATTAAGTTTATGTGAGTCTGTTCCTAAGGATACATTAACAGCAACAAGTGGAAGGTTAATTTTAGAGAAAGCTCTACCAAATATGTGAATTTAGTTTTAAGTGGATTAAGATGCACAAGTGTTTCAGCCAGTTTTAACCTCAAACTTCACTTACAGTCCTTTGCAGTTACCAATTTAAAAGTATCAGTGTTGAGAACTTAGGCATTTTCTCTGTCCTTCCCAGGAAAGATGTCTAGAGACCGGGCTCTCAGGAAGCAGCAGCAACTGAACAATTTGGTAGCAGTGGTGACAAAGCTTGCAAAGCCTGGAGATGTGATTGTGGATTTTTGCAGTGGAGGGGTAATGTATATTTCTGTTTATGTGGTACCATTTATTTCAGCTTTCATCTTTGCTGTTCTAGGTGGTTGCTGCCACAAAGCAAAGCAGAAGTACAAATGCCGAAATTTTACCTGCTTTCAAAGGTTCTGTCACTGTTTATGGGATGCTCATCATGTAATGAGTGAACAGCTGGGAACACTGAAAAGTGATTCAGATCATGTCATTTGTTTTTATTTTCACAGGGCCATGTTGGAATTGTTCTTGCTCACATGATGCCATCATGTCAGGTAAATTCTCAATAAAAAGTACAGACAGTACGAGCTTTTGGTCTCTGATGATCCCCTTAAAAAGATATGCATATAGGGAAGGCACATGACATCACAGTTGTCTTAGCAGAGGACTTAGGTTTGAAACATGGAAATTTTTAGCATAGCTCCCAAATGTACATGGTGCTTACCTGAGAAGACAAAAGTTGTAGGAAAATATAAAATATTTGAAAGCTGATCAATATTGGCAAGTATTGGCCTTCAATTGTTATTGGGTTTCCAGATAATCATTTTGTAGATCACTACCACAAGTAGTGGTACAAACTCTACCACAAGTAATTCAGAGGTTTTCTCAACTAAACTAGAAAGTTTTCTGCTTGGTAATGTTGTACTTTGATTTCTCAGTATTATTTTGCCTTTCTCCTATGTGTGAAATCTAGGTTGTACTCATAGAAAATAAGGAGTTGTCTCTGATCCGTGCTAAAGACAGAAGTGATGAACTAGGTTTAAACAACATTTGGTTCATTCAAGCAAATTTGGACTATTTTAATGGGACTTTTAACATTGGGGTAAGTGATTATAACTTTTCCAGTTCAAAACTTCAGTGTCTGGTTCATTATTCTTAGAATAACTAAAATAACTGAGAGAAGAAAGTTCTCTATATCCTTACAGACCCTGAAAATAAATGAGATGAACATTCTCTAGAACTCTGCAGCCCTAGTGAAGAATAAGGCATAAATAGTATTTTGTAACTCTCTAAATATTCTTCTACTTTTCTATTCTGTTACTAGAATATGAACTTCTGTGGCAAGGCTCAAGCTTTCCATGCAAGACTGACTGTTCTTTAAATCATCCATCTAAGGGCCTGTTTTGGCTGTAGCTGAGGACATTTAATGCTGAAGGTTTATGGTATATGAACAGTGCTGTTTAACTATTCTGTTGGTTTATTTGATAAAGGAAAAGAAACACAGTGCCGGAGAAAGAGGAGAGAATAAATGGTTTTAGCCCAGTCCTTCCAAGTGTAAATTTTCAATTCTCTGGCTTTAGCTTTTGTGCTAGAGTGTCATATAAATCTCAGTGGATGAACTAAAGATCTATTTCAGGAATATCAGGATCTTGTGAATAATATACTGAATTGTGTGTGTGAAATGTTTAATAGTTTTTCTGTGAAATTCGTCTCCGGTTTTGTGATCATTGGAATTCCTGTCTTAATTTTTGAGGGTCTATTTTAAAGGTTAATACTATGTTAAATATTTCTGTAGAGTTTTTATTTAATAAAAAAGTGTTATATTCTCTCTTTCAAGTTTTGCGACAAGGAAAATACTGAAGTATATGTCAGAAGAATTCACTTGGAAATGCTTCATTTCTGGGCCTGTGATTTCAGTTTCTTTGACTTGATTTGTCTATTCAACAGACAAACCTGGAGCTTTTCCTTTTTGGGAGACCTGTATCAATGTCAGCTTCAGAATTAGTTTGTATCATACCATGATTCACTCTTCAGGATTAGCTCATTAACCTAGGATTAACTTCCCTTGGCATATTTAGGATGGGAGCTCTCTGGTTTGCTGACCTATGTTTGAACATAAAAATATAAAGTTTATACTTTTATATAAAGCTATTTTTGCCTCATTATGTCATAAACACTGGTCTGATACTAAAATGGATATAGATACCATAATACATAGATAAATAAAAAGTTTATCAATGTGCTATATTTAAACCCATCTTCTGAGACTTGTAAAGCTATTCACTCATTGCATGACTTCACCATTTTCAGTAAAACAATAGTGTAAATGTGAGGAAGGACACAATGACGAATTCACTTGAAATTTAGAGAAGTGTAGAAAAATGAATGTGACTGAAGTCACCGTCTCTGGGTTTGGTATTAGTTTAAAATAGGTTTATATACATTTTAGTTACCTTGACGTCAGATGTACATTATTTAGCTTTTTTTTATCTGTCAGGAGTTCAAAAGCAGGTTAAAAAATCCTATGTGAACCACTTCCCTTTTGGTCTGCATGAAATTTCTGCCCTTATGAACTCTTGGGATAATGATGGTCAAGGTTCTGAAACAACATGTTTGAGTGCCAAATGTACTGGTGCATTGTACTATTACATGTTGTAGTACAACCACCTACCACAATAAATTATTTCAGTTTTAAAGTGAAAGCTTCCAAATACTTGCATGCAGTGTTCATTTACATGCCAACACCCAGAGGAGTCTGAGACCTCAGCTGTTTTTAATATTTCTATAGTACTCACAGTATCTCAGCTAATTTGTGAGAACAAGTTGAAAAGTTTAACGTTTGGTTGGAGAGCAGGGATATTTTTGAGCGTGTTGAGTACTCTTATTTTTAAGATCACTAAAGTAAACCTGAAGTTTCAGGAAACATTCTTTTCCCTTTGCTTTTCTGTGTGCACTGGACTGTTCTGGGCAGTTGCAGTACCAGAGGTCTAATACAGGACAATGGTCTCACGCTGCATTAGCTCTGTTGCTCTCATCAGGGGCCACTTTGCTTTCCTGTGTTTACAGGTGTTTGGATTTGTGGACCAAATATCTGCATATCTGCTTTAGTCTTCACAATTTATTTTGTTTCAGACAGTGAGTTGGATATACAGGATATCCTGAGAAAGCTTTGTCATTAATTTTGTCATTTTTTTTCCTTAAGTAAATTGGTTCTGAGAAACACAAAGAAGAAATCAGTTGGTGTAACAGGTCATATAGGCTCAGCAAAGCTACTGGTTTTATCTGCTGCTGTTTTATGGTCTCTTTTTCAGAGTGCAAGCAAAATAAAGATCTTTGTTTTCTGCTTGGATAGATGAGGAAGTAACTATAATTACATTCTATGCTAATCTGATAGCTGTGATATTAAGACTCTATTTCTGATGTTAAACTAGTTTTATTTTTGTTAAATTCATATGAGCAAAAAACTTTCATTGTGAAATTATTTTCTTGCTAATTTTTTAATGTTCTGCTTGAGAAAAAAATAGTTGTTCCCATCTGTATGCAGTTACATTTCAGTTGAAGATTAATGATCTGCTCAGCTGAGCTTACAGCAAGCAGAGTGCAAACAAAAAAAGACTTTGTTTTAATCTATATCTGAGAGCAAAGGTTTTATCTTCCAATTGCTCTACCTTGAAAAACAACTTTGAATCCTGAAATCTGAGCTGTGCAGCTTTAAAGCTTTTCCCTTTAAAGCTTTACAGTGAACCAAAAGAAAAGAAAACAATGTAGTTTTATAAATCCACACTGCTGCATAAAATTACAAATGTCTCAAAAATGTCCTTGGTTCAATGAAAACATAGAGCAGTATCTATGCACCAGGCCTACTCTTTGGGGTACAGAGTACATGGGAGGAGGCAGAGTAAGTAATGTCTTCATTTCACCTGGCCTGTTTGGCATCACAGAGATGAGAGAGCTGCTTGCCTTTCCTTGCACTTTATTGAGTACTGCTTGCCTTGCAGTAACTTGCCTTTCTGTAGGAGAGCATGAAGAATTTGGGTGCAACCTGTGCATTGCCCAAACACATGTCAGTGTTCACAGGTAGTTGTGATGAAACATTATTCTAGTTTTAGCTGAAGAGCCCATCACTAAGAAGAAGAAATAAAAGATTAAGGAGAAGAAAAAAAAAAAGGAGGGCAAGCTGTGTTTGATGCTTCCCCCCATCTCCATTGTTTCTTTTTCTAGAGGTTTTATTCAACGTCTTAAAATCTAATTATCTAAATTATGTTAAATTTTCTCCTTTGAATGTGACCTTCAGGTATATGTGTTACTTCTCTTACTGCTAAGTTGAAATCCAGTTTTGAAATAGTTCTTTGTGTTTCTAAGTCCTTCTTGCTTGACAAAAACCTTTAACTAATTACCACAAATAGTTTCTCTGTAACTATTTTTCTGGAACTTTGTTTTTAATTTATTTGATATTATGATGTAGTGCACTTCCTTCTGAGTACTTTTGGTGAGTGACCCTTCTTCAGTGTTGATGCTGAACAGGATTGTACTTAGAATGTTACTGTAAGGAATTTTCTTGTTTCCTTGGTTTTTGTTTTTACTGCTGTAGGTGGCTCTGCACGCCTGTGGTGTGGCCACAGACATGGTGATTGAGCACTGCATCCGGGCACGGGCAGCCTTTGTCATCTCCCCTTGCTGTTATGGCTTCATTCAAAACACAGTCAAGTTCAAATATCCACGAAGGTAAATGAAAGCTAACAAGATAAGCCTTAAAATATCAACTTAAGTGATGGGATAAAATACTAAGAGAGTATAGAATTAATCAGTTGAGGATCATTGCGAGTTTCTGGGCTAAGATGATTCACACTTAGAATGAAACTGTTTTCTCCTTTGTCTTTGCCAACCCATCATGAAAGGGAGGCAGATTGGTAATTGCTGGATTATTTTTTTCTGGATTTATCTTTCATAGTTCAGACTTTGTGCAAGGAGCATAGTAGATACAGTATGTAATATGCAGACCTTTTACCTTTAAATCACAAAGTTAATAGAAAACTCACGAAAATTACTGTAAGAAAGGGAATTGACATTTTAATGTTGCAGAAAGATGTAAGCAATCAGCTTAAGAAGTGAGTCTGCTTTATACCACAGTTTACTGCTTGTGAAACTTCTCTGATTTATTCCCAAGTAGACAAGCTCTCCTGTATTTCAGTTCATATTTTTAGTATTTTTTCAATGGACTGTGTACATATTTTCTCTTCAAATCCACCATGTGGGAGATACTTATGTATCTTATGCTTAAGAATTTTAATGCCTTTGCTATAAATAAACTGTAAAAGATAAACATAAAGTGGCAGAAGATAAGAGGCTACAGCCTTCTGAATCAGAACTAGGTGGCAGAAGAGGGTTGTGTTTTGATTGGCTTTTTTTTTTTTTTTCATAAAGCTGAGCTTTGCATTTTTGATGTCCA
This sequence comes from Manacus vitellinus, assembly GCF_001715985.3. Classification (NCBI taxonomy): domain Eukaryota; kingdom Metazoa; phylum Chordata; class Aves; order Passeriformes; family Pipridae; genus Manacus; species Manacus vitellinus. The sequence goes on along the minus strand of NW_021938789.1, from coordinate 43,441,154 downwards.
AGATTTAATTCTACTAGGAAGTGACAGAAGTATATATTTGCTAAAATAACAAACTGAAACATGCAGTCTGACAAGGAATCAATAAATCTAAAAAATCTTATGCATCTATGTTAAATATTTTTCATATTTTCATATTCTTCTGTAATACCCAAGTGTGCTGGCACAGAAGTGTAGAGAGTAAATATTTAGAATTTGTCAGTTTGATAAGCTTTGGATTTAACTGCGTTTTCTTAGTCCATTTGATTCTTCCATCTCTTTGTGTGTGTCCATTTTTGTTTTCTCTTGAAACACAATAAAACAAATAAGTTTTCTTAAGGAAGAGGTTATAAAATTTTAAGTCTTTTAAAACTAGCAGGCATATAGCTTTTCTCAGTTGACTTGTTTTAAAATTGACTGTATAGTGTTGGACTTTTGACCAGTTATGTTTTTGGACCACTAAGACTAGAAATGCTCCCTATGTTAGAAAAGTTTTGTTGCTATAGATGCTGCAAGAATATAAATTAGGGTTTTGTGTTTCATAAAATTTTGAATCTAACATCACAAGCCTCTGTAGAAAATTATAAACCCTATTTCGAACTGCATTTTAGGGTTTGCTTTTTCTTTTTTTCCTTATGTTATATGATCATAAAACGTGATAGTCAGCCCATATCCCCATAGTGTCTGTGTTCTGTAGTCCATTCCTTTGTAGAGGCCCCTTACTTTTGTGATACAAACAACAATATATGACAATGAGGAAAGAATAGTAAATCTGTTAGTATTTATAATGATTTAGAGAGAGAATATTTTTATGAATAACATAATAGGGAAGAAAAGACACCATCAGGTACACTTTTCCTTTTCTAGTGAACAGGAGCTGCAATGGGGTTTGGTATTTTTGAAAGCCTTTCTGTAGGATACAGATACTACTACTTTGTTTAAAATGTGTTCAAGTATTAAATAATTGCTCCTACTTTCCACCTCTGCTGGTTTTAGATGTTAATTAAATTGGTCTATTTATTTTTTTTTCCAGTCGTCAGTTCAAAGAAATTTTGTCCTACAAGGTATGTAAAATGGCAGGTGGGAAGGTTTAGGTGCAGTTTCCTGTGTTTCACTGGGTCATCTTGTTGAATGAAATATAGGTGGTTATCTTTTAATTGCAAGGAGTGGCGTGTGTTATGTGCAATGTTCATTAATAGTGCAGATGTCTTTGTGTTTTCTCTCCACCATCCGTGTTTTAAGGCTTTTTTTCTTCAAAAAAATTAAATGGTTTGTCTACAAAAACCCCCTTGTTTTATCTCATAATGTATAAGTGAGCCATTCCTAAAGTACTTCAGCATGTATCCATTAACAATTACAAGACACCAATTTATTTAAGTCTTAAATAGAGCTGTTATTTTCTAAAAATCATTAGATTTCTCCCTCTAATTTATGTCTAAAAGATTGGACATACCAGGTAGGAAAAGCTTGTACTGATCAGCAAGAATTTTATGCATGATTGTTTTAAAAATGTTTTTTGAAATTATTTTGAAAATATTCAAGTGCATTTTGACCCTGCAAAGGAAGGGTCTGTGGAGATAGTCCAAGAGAAATGTGGGAGAAAGAATCAATGAAGCACACAGATCTGACAGAGTGAAGATAACAGGGGAGGGAAAAAGGACAAGAGCAGAGAGGTGGACAGCTGAAAACTGGTGCTGATCTGTTCAACTTTGTCATGAGCGTTTAGATGCACCTAATGTGGTTTGGAAAGAAAATGTTTCCTTTTGAGTGAAGCAAGGTTATAGAGAAACTTTACTAAATTTACATGTCAAACCCTAGGCAGAGGTCTTGGTGTTTACAATGTAGAAATGAATTTTGGAGATGCAGAATAATTCTTTATAACAGAAATATGAAAGCAAAGGAAGGTATTTGTAATATCCAAATGTTTTTTTGGGACAGTGAGCAGTGCAAAGATGCTGTATGTGGCAGGAAAATGGAGATTATCCTTTTTAATTCTCAAATAAGAGGGGGTTTTAAAAATTAAGAAAATTTCCAGCCATCTTCTAAGGGAAATTCAGTTATCTGCTAATACACTAATCTTACATTCATGACAGTCTGGTTTATGTACACTTTGCTAATTTACATGGAAATAAATGCCCACAGATTGAGATGACAAAAGCCGCACAATGGATTTGGACCTGTCATTGTTTTCCCCCTTGTTTAAATTTATATGTTTCTAACACATAATTACAAAGAGCTCAGGTTTCTGTTCAGAAAAAATTAATTTACTAGCATTATTAAAATAAACTAGTTAACAGTACAGAGGGAGATGGTGACAGTATAAAGTCAGGGATGCCTAGATTAGAATAGTGTGTATAACTTCATTACAACTCAGTGAATTTTTTTCTTAATTTTTTAATCCATGGAGATTTAAATCACAGGGTTTGTCAACACTGTAGATTCCAGCATTTTATTATTTGTGCTGCAGAGGGTACAGGAGTCAAAGACAAGGCTAGAAAATATTGCTGCTCTTAATAACATAAGAGTCTATACAAATGGTCTAGGCTGGTTGGTGCCTCCAATAATCCTAGTTATAAATAACTTTTGTTATGCAGCTAGCTGTGTGCATTTTTATATTTCATATTAATAAATTGTTACAGGTTATAGGCTAGCAGCCAAAGTTGCCATGTGTTAGCCAGACATTGTTTGTGTCACCCCCTCCAGTTCCCATTTTAAATTAATTTCTCTTATCTTTTATTTTCGTGAGATCTAAAAAGACATCCAGCAGTCTGGAATTTCCAAAACTTTTTTGATGAGAACATTATGCTGTAATTCATTATTTTATAGTTGCAAAGAATAAGGTATCTGTAGATTTCTACCATGATACATTTTGAGACTGTTTCTCAAGACACAAGGAGAATTAGAAAGTAGAACTGTATAACTTTGCATATACTTTTTGCTTTGGAAATTTAATGGGAATTGAAGGTAAGGGTGTTCTAGTAAGCAAGTTAACTGTTTATGCACACACAAAGTTTGGGCAGTTTATAATCTTCATTATTTTAGAAATGCTTTTCTTTTTATTTCTGAAAATTTAATGTGTGTCATGGGTAAACAATGTAGTCATAACATGCTCTGATTTATCTCTTTGGATCACCTCTCTAAGAAGCCAAGGCATTGGAGTCAGTCCAGATTTTCAGGTTAAGTGATAAGGCTCACCTTGGCTCTGGTCTGGTCCAAAGAGCTGGAATATTGATGTTGCAAAGAGCCAAGTTGTATTGGGTGCCTGAAGGCTGGTGAGGAGTTGTGTGCTAAGACGGATCTTTTCCCTCTCCTCTAAATCCCTGTTTTTCTCCCCAAAGTGCCTATCGCTGCTGCTTCTCTCCTAGTAGTGGCCACATTGCCCATGGCTCTTTTTGTCCTTTGTTCTCCAGTACTCATGTCTGGGTTAACATTTTCAACTCTTTTGTACTGCAAAAGTAGCCACATTTGAATGGAACTGGGGGGGGGGTGGAGTGCATGTAAGTCCTAAATGTATTATAACACGTTCTCATTTTGCTTCCATATCTTTTATGAAGCTATGAGCTGGAAACCTTCATGCCAATAGCTGTACTAGGGAACAAATATCCTTGTCTCAAGATAGTGTAAATTTATTTAAATTAGTAATATTTGAGTATCAAATTATGATATTTTATTTTATAATATATAAGAAAATTTTTTGCAGTCAGGTGTCTATTAAATTTATGAGTTGGATGGAGTGTACTGTGGGGTAGTTACCATCTTGATTTAATATGAAGCTTTTGGATGTTTATGTCCCTGTGATAAAAAGCTGGAGTAAGTATTCTTACTTCAGAATACTGAAAGAACCTGAAGTGTCCTTAGGTGAAGTTGCTCTCTCCACCTGGTACAAGAACTAACTCTTTAATGTCATAATTTTATATCAGGCAAGAATTTTTTAAAAAAAAAAGTTTTTGATGCAAGACACATACCTTTTTTTCAGAACTATAGCTCTGGAAGTCTTGCTTTGGAGAGCACTTTTTGTTGTTGTCCATTTCTGTTTTCTCCCTGTGACATTGTAGGAGACTTGGGAATGTTGTACAATTCTAAGATGGTTCTGATTTACACTGTCCTGTACTTTATATTGCAGCTGTCCCAAAGAACACAGCTGTCATCAGAGCATTCATTTCATTGCTACACCTGCAAGGCTTTTTCTTTCACCATCTGGCTAACTTGCATTCCTTGGCTTTGCTGGTCTTTGAGCAATCATAATGCTGACATAGGTTGTGGGATTTGAAGGCAAATGAGGATATGGGGTTCTGCCTGCTTGTGTAGTGATCTAAACAGGGAATGAAATGCATCCTCCACAGCACCATCCCCCTGGGTGACAGGATAGGGAGAAATCAACAGCAGCTGTTGTAGAAGCCTTTGCAAAAATTCCTAGTGGAACAGGGATAGGTTGAAATTGCATTATGATAATTTTGATGGAGGAGACTTTCCTGTTCACAGCCAGGTATTTTTTGCCTTCAGGATCTTTTGAGTTGATCCTGACTGGATTTGGCAGGGCAGAGGAAGTTTGACCATGAGGCTGTTCTTCTGGGATTCAAAATCACTGCTTGGAGAAGTGTGCAGTAGTTCAAATCACCTGTTTAAGAATTTCATCTTGGCTGCTTATTGATGCAGAGGTGCAGCCCTATGATGACTGTGCTAAAAGAAGACTGTGTTGCTTATCAGTTATTGAAGGCAAAATTAGTCTGCAGTATGTCTTTGAAGAATGCTCTCTTGTATACACTGCATCCAATTCAAGTGCTGAAAAGAATGAGAAAGTTTAGCAAGGAACAAATACTGATGAGGAGAAATAAGATAGTGATTACAAAATCTTGATTTACACACATATTTGCAGAATAAAAATTGGGATTTGTACACAGATAAATTTTCTAGAAATACAGTCTTCAGTGTAATAGCACTTTTAATACTTTTAAACATTTAATTAGATTTTTCTTGCTTTATCTTCTTTTTTTTTTTTTTTAGGAGCACATGATTCTTTGCAGATTTGCAGATCAGACAGCTGTTCAGCTTCCACCTGAACGCAGGCTAATTGGTATGAATTTCTGCAGCTGCTGTGTAAACCATCCCAGTAATGATTTCACTTGATATATAAAGGAAGAAGTAGACCTTTATGAATGGGGCATTAAGTTGCTGTCTTCACATAAAACTTGAAAAATTTTAGTTTTGTCACATTTCACTCTTACTCTTCTATTCTATGGTATAGAAACTCTTCCCTTATGTCAAAATCACCAATACGAGATAGAGAGTTTGCATTTTACTGATTTTTTTTTTTTAATTGCTTGACTTTTTTTTCCCCCTACCATTTTATGAAAAGCATGAGATCTTAGTGAAGTTCACTGATGTCCTGCTGCTGCCGGTTCATCTTCCATTAAAAGCACAGACTATTCGTAGTAGTGTCTTTCAGTGTGCCCCCTTTGTCCTGCTCGTAGTCACTGGAGATAACTCCCTTAGGAGGGTAGACATCTAATGCCAGCTGCAAACAGTAAGGGTAAATTGCAGAGGTTGGGCTGGCTTTGGTCAGAAGGACAGCAAAATACAAACTGCTTCAAATATGTGGCATAAACTTTGACTTACAAAAGCATAGTCCTTGTTCTGATGGAAGCTATAAATGAGCTTCCAGGTCAGAAAAGACAGATGAGGCTTGGAACTCTAAGAACATAACTCTGCATTCTTGGCTTAGAAGAAGTACTTACAAACTACATTAAAGCAGTAGTAGCAAATAATCATAATGTTTTTTAAAAGCTTAATTTGAAGCATTCAAGAGATTTCTTATGCTCACTGCACAAAAAGAAAGTTACACAGATTCTGTATACAAGCTGATGAGAAATTTTGCAGCTTCTTTTGTTATCATCACAGTATTTGAAAAAAAGAAATTAAAAAGGACAGTGTTCAGTTACCAGTGTAGCACCCCACACTGTGGACTGAAAATTGAAATAGGACCCAAATTTGTTTTTTGAAAGATCGTAATTTTTATCTGTTGACCATGTCTGAAACTGCAGGGTTTTTTTCCACAAATGTAACTTTCACGTGTTTTGTTCTGCCAAAAACCCATAAATATAAATCTTATTCTCCTCTTCCCCTACATCATTGCTTTTTCTGTTTTCAAGAATGTTACTTTTTCTTAAAGTTCCCTGTAATGTTAGTCTGTTTCATTGAAGATGGTTCCCATTTCCCTGTTCTGCTTCAGCTTTGAAACTGATTTTGTGGGAGTCTTGTTTAGCAGTATTTTTACGTTTTCCTTGCAAACAATTGCATGCAATCAGTGTTACAGTCATGGTGACAATGTTTTTGGTAAGTGCATGAGCAGGTATTGAGAAAACTGTGTATTTCAGTTAATGAGAGTATTCCTGAACAGGTGGAGGCTTTTTCTTCTCATGTAAATGGTGGCAAAAATCACTTATTCTGCTACTTTTTTAATATTTTAGGATTATATTGTAAACTACATTTTAGCAATTACCACTGAATTTCTGTAGCTTCAGATAAGTGACAAATCATTTGCTTTCATTACCTGTGAGTTAAAATACAGCATTTGTCTGTGACTGTCATCGCTGAAACAACACATTTATTGAAGGAGTTATCACTGATTTCTATAGTATCTGTGAAGGTAAAAATATGCAGTTGAACCCAGTTCTGCTGCACACAGCAGTTCCCTTTTAAATGAACGAAGTTCTGTGTATCATTTTCACTGCACATGTGACTTTTACACACTATATGCAGCAGTGCAGACTGAATGGTTAAATGGCTTTGTGGACATTGCTACAGCCCACCTGCTTACACAGAACTGCTCCATGCATTTCACACAGTCTTACTGAGAGCACCCAGGGAACCAGGCCCCAGTTGTGACAATCCCAGCTGCCCTTTAGTGTGTACACATGGAATAATGTTGCTGTCAGTGACAGGAATGTGTACATGCCATTTTGTTCAACCAGCCACAGAAGGTGATTTTCTATGAAGCCACAAATGTGGGAAGAATAGTGCCACAAACAGTAATTTGCAGAGTTGTGTCCTGGGTTTATAAACTGCTAATTTCTCCCTGCAATGTATAGATCCATACAGAACTGAGTTGCAAAGTTCTTTTTCAGGCCCACCCTTAATATTTTGTCTCTAAATTGTCTCCTACCCAATTACTACCCCTCTCAAATTCCAAGCCACCAACAGAACAGAGTCCAAATGTCATAATGTTGGTGAATTCAAAGTAGTGAAATTATTTTGTAACTGAGGAATTCAGCTGAGAAGAAGATAGTTCTGGCCATCAGCTCACTGTGGAAGGACAGAATAGATTGGATTGAGTACTGTATTAAAGTGTGATGTGCACCAGCTGTTCTGAAATACAAGGATTCTGAGGAGTGTTTGTGCCACCCACCAAAACTTCTGCAGGCACCTAACCAGGGTGCATAACAGGGCTTATAATGGTGCAGGTGCAAAAGCTCTGTATACATTCAGGGAAGAGGTAAGCGGTTCCAGAGGAGCTCCAGAGGAATATGCCAGACTCATATCCTGATGGTAAACATGATGTGCTCCTGTTTCTTCCCTTGGTCTCAGACCCCAAATATATTTAACTATACAGTTTTGTCAGGAGCAGGAAAAGAGGTAAGATCACTGGCTTTGAGACCGACGGAGGATTGTACCCTGTTCAGGACTTGAGACTGTATGACTATTAGTCATAAAATGTTTCAGGGAAGTGTTAAATCTTTCTTGCAATAGCGTTTCAAACTGCTGAAATACAATCTGACAAGTCAATTCGGTATTTCAGAACATCATAATCAATTATAATGAGTAAATAAGTAAAGACAAATGCTCCCATCATCTTGGCATGGCTGTATCGTAATACAAATGTTTAAGCTGAAAAACTCCATTTATCCTTCCTGTTTTTCTACAGATAAATCTGAGATAAGCTTAATTTGCATTACCAATGTAGTATTCTTGTTTACAAGTAGTTAAATTAATATGTCTCAAATCAATTAGACTGGATAACTTTTTTGTATTGTAGTCTTTTGTTGAAGTTCAATAATCAGAGATTTTCAGATTTTAGATGAAAGTACAGGAGGAAAACAATTATGGTCATAAAGGGAGTAGAAGTTTGGAAATTCAGAGAGCTAAGGGATAAACGAGGCATTTTTCTTCCTCCTGTGGCTTTTACATTAAAGTATGGATTTTTCTGTACATTTTGAGAAATGCACGACTGTTTTTAAGCTTTCTCCATATATAAAGAGTTAATAATCTTCTCAAGATCTTTGCTGAATGAGGGTTACAAGTCGCAGATGTGATTTGGAACTATTAAAGAGTGTCTATTTGAAGTAAAACAGATTAAGATGGTTTTTAAAGGAGATGTGGAACTTATTTTTAGATGACTTACTGATGTGTTTTCCTAACATTAAATATTGAAGTGCGCATTTCTGATAACGTTTCTACATTCTGAGTTTCCGTGCTCTCCCTTGCTCTCCTTTTAGGAAAACAGTGTATGGGGCTTGTGGATCTGGATCGGGCATGGGCTGCAGAAGAGCAGAACTACTCTGTCCAAGTTATATCTATGGAGCCAGAGAGTTGTTCTCCAAAGAACAATATGTTTGTGGGCACCCCTACTTAGAGTGTGAAACTTGCATTCGGTTTGAAATAGAACATAAATCTTCAGTGCATAATGACATCCAGCAGATAGAAGCAGAGCTGGGAACCAGACATCACGCATCTTGAATGCATTGCGCTCAGAAAAGGAAGCAGCCCAAAAAGTCTTAAAAAGCAAACTGCATGCAGAGCATCACAAATCAACTTGCGATGTGTCATTAAGCAACTTTTGGTTCTCTTCTGAGAAGTTTCTGGATCTAATGACTGTGCATGGAATTATATCCATCTGTAAAGGTTTAGAAAAAAGTTGGTCTCATTGAAGGGAAGGTGGTTTCCTTTTCAGTAAAACTGTTTCTTGGCTGCCTGAAAATTGCGTTTGTGGTCAAAACTGCGTTTGGGTTTATAAGCAGAGCAGTTATCAGCCAGAAGTGCTGATCACTAGAGGAACAGAAAAGATCAGATTTACGGTGTTAGTGAAGAAGGATGTGGAACAGGTGGTGGCTTGACTTTGCTAAAGAATTCCATACTACTGTAGGAAGATTATTTTTAATAAAAGTTCATCAGATTACTTTGGGCCTCATTCTGTTTATTAAAAATGTATTCAAACTTTCCAGTCATTTTTTAACAAGATTTAAGTATTACACAAGAATTCTGTTAGCAGGTATTTGAAATTGTGTTTGAAGAAATCAAGCCCCTAGTTATCCATTGACCAGATAGTGGGAGCTAGTGATGATGTCAGCAGATGCATACTTCATTATCACCTTTGCTAATTGAAGTGTATTGCTTCCTATTTGTAAGAAACTCTGCTGTCAGAAGAAATTTTTAACAATAGTTCCTACGTCTCTATATCTTCATTGATTTTATATTCAGTTTAAAATTTGGTCAAAGTTGTGATTGTGGAACGATTTGAAAAGATCAGTCACAGTCATGTTACTCTAAAATGAAAATAAACCTTCTGTGTTCAGTTTTCTACCTTAATTTAAAATCATCTGTTGATACTAACACAATGGAAAATAGCTCCTAATGAAATTTTTGCTGCATGTTTAAGGGTTTTACATATTTATGAATTCTGCCATGTTTTAATTTAAATAATCGTAAGTTTGAAAACTGTGAATGTAGCTTCAGTGCCTGTGGCAAGCTGAATTACAAACAATAGATATTAGAGGGAAAAAAGAATCCTGAAATATTTTATTCTTCATAGATACTTAGATATCTAAAAGATCTAAATGCTTGGGGTTTTTTTCATGTGAAAAACTGAAGGACGCTGCCTGCTTATTTAGAAGCACAGAAGTGAGCAAGAAGGAGTGAATTCCTACCTTTAGCCTGAGTTCTGCAACTCTTTATAGTTACAGGAGTAACTGGAGGTTGGTATGGCAATGGTATAAATGGCAGGTATAAAATACATGGTGATACCAATTATCTCCAGAGTTTTCTCTCATACTTGCCCAAAGAGAATTTGCTTTCTGAGATAGTGGTGTGTCAATCTGAACATGTTAAATTACTTTTCTGGAGTGAGAAAATGTTTCTTCATGACCTTTTTGTGCTGAAGGAAGACCTCATCAAGGTGAGATACCTGTTGGAAACTTTGATGCTGTGTACAGTAAGGATTTTCATACTGCTCTGCTCCAGGCAATGGGTAGCAATCTCAATGTTTTAATTATGGTGATGTTGAATATTTGGCATGATCTGATGTTATGCAGTAATAAATGGCTTTCAGTAGAGCAAAGATCCGTGCTGTTACATGCTTCACAGTTTCTACAATACCTGTATCAATAGTCTATTATAGTTTTTGGATCTCCTTGAAAAGAAGGAGTGTGGGATGTGCCACAGGGAGCATGTGTGCTACTGAATAAAGGATAAAAATTTCAGCATTTCTTAGAAACAGAGTTGGAAAAGGAGCCTTATTTGAACAAATAGTCTAAGAGGTTATTAGGTGCTTTGGATGGTCAAGAAAAATAATTAGTCACACAAGAATCCGAATACCAATCTCTGTTTCATGTGGTGGATTTTTTCCCCCATTTTTTTAAAGTACCTGTTTTCTTGTTGATGACAGTTTCCCACAGGTGTTTCTTATTTGTGACTTAAGTAAATTATTTTATATCTGCTGCTCCACATAGAAGTAGGCTTCACAGGAGAAAAAGGTTTATAGAAGCAAGGGAGTAAAAGTAGAGCTGTGTTTATATGCATCATGACATCCCATTTTTCTTGGATAAGCCAAACTATAGAAGGTGAGTTTGTGACATTTTTTCCCCTAGAGATTGGGAATGTTTTGATGGCATCTCACAGTATCTGTCATCTTGATGGCTTACAGGATTAGTGAGACTGCATTCCATTTGTAATACTGCTTTGTGACCTTGTTGCTATTGGCATCAATGGGCTCTGGTTTCTTTTCTTCTCAGAACAGAATCCTCCTTATATCTAAGGATGGAGCTATATTAGTATGAATAACAAAGAATGATACTTGAGATGAAATGATGTTTATTGAAAACTGAAGAAGAGCAGATGAAAAAAAGCATAAAAAAGCGGAAGATAATTGCAACAACTGATAATACCTAATTTACCACAGATTAAATTGCTACTCTGTGCCATGTACTTTTCTCTAGAAATGTGAACACAATTTTTAGGTATGTTACTTTGCTCTATGTTTCTGTATACATAAATGGTAAAGAATTAATAGAGCCTAGACTTCCCCAAACAAGGTGACTAGACAGTGTGATCCTGGTGAGTGAACAGCTGTTGTTCTTCTAGCTGCTTGTTATGCAAGGAGCTAGTTTGATGTCCAAGGTGCATACCTAAATACTGTTTGTATTTGTTTTGTGTCTGGCCCCACTGGGACCAGCTATAGGATGAACAAAATGTTGTCCTAGCACAGTCATAATTTTCAATCATTTTGACAGTCTTCTTCTATGTTACCTTCGTAGCCTGTAATGCTGGAAAAAGTAAGCTTATAACAGGAAACAGATGACCAAACTGAACTGAGCTCCTCTGTCAAAGTGAGTTGTTTGTGTGTACATATATCTTTATTTTTGGTTTTTCATTTTTGTCTTTAGTGTGTTAATGATCTGTTTTCTTAGTCCTGTTGCCATATTTAGGCAGGGTTAGTAATAAACAAGGGACATTCCTAGTAGATAAATTACAAGTTGTCAAAATTACTCAATTATCATTCTTAGGAAGACACATACAAAATGATTTATTCATAGGATGGCCATAAATTTTAGACTGATGTTTTCCATTCCTCATTATTGCTTGACTTTTAGCTACCTGGTGGATGCAATGACAATAAGCAGAAATGTTGTTTTGAATAGCTGTATTCCTATGTGACATGATGTGCCAGGTATTCTCATTGAAAAGAACAATTAAAAAACCCTTTAGGTCAAGTCAATTTGAGCTTTAAGTAACCTGCACTGAAGTGGCATACAGCTGATTTTATAATGGGTTTAAATAGATGGTAGTTTGGCTAGACACCAGCTGCGGCCATTTTCTTTAAGATTTTGATTTAGCGTTAGTAATTTACCCTTTCAATGAATATATATATAATTTGAAAAAAGTACTGAGCTAGAAAAGCATTGATTAGCAAAAAGTAACTGAACAGTTGAAGTTGTTTTCAGTCTTAGTGCTCAGTTGTCAGCACAAAGAAAAACACATTTTCCTTTAAGCCAGATACTATTTTCAGTGTTTTTGCCTGGGAGCATTTTCCTGACATAACAAATTCCTGAAGTACAGTCTCAGTCTAAGTTCCCGTGATTTTATTACCATTCTTTTCTAACAAAAGGAAAACCTAGGTATCATACATTTACCTCTCTGTATGTCTGGTATTACTTACATGCCTCTAATAAAATAAAGACAACCTCTGAACTTTCCATGCTCAGACTTGCACTTAAACTAACCTGGCTGTCATGGTTTCAGTTCAGTAGCTTATGCTTAGGAAGTTTAAGCTTATTACAATTATCATAAAAAGATATTAAACTTTCTACATTAATATATTAAGATTCTACACAAAGAATAAAACTGAAACCAAAATAATTTTCTCTTTGCTTATAGCTTTTATTTAATGAAAAATTGAATGAAATATCCTGCTCTGCAGTCTTCTCCTCAAAGTGAATTTAAGAAAATACCTGTATTTTTGAAATAGGTAAGGGTATTGAGGATAGTTTTATAATAAACCATCAGGTCAATTAAAAATATAAAAAAAGAGGAGTTAACATTATCCCAATATTAGCCTCTAAAAAGCTGATCAGAAGTTGCAACTTCCCTTGGTTTCTGTTTCACTTGCAGTATTTCAGGCCTGAAATGTGTTTTTCTGGACATGAAACCTGCAGAGCAGAACAGGAGTGAGCCTTCCTGAACCTTGGTAAGCTGCTGTCCCTGCCCCCATCACAGGCATGTGTCATGCCGTGCGAACGTGATGCCTTTTCACTTCCATTTTTTCCCCTTGGGAATAATGTTACTCATTTTCACTTAGAAAACACAGACTCCAAGTATTAACACTACCTGAGGGAGCAGCTGGAAGCAGCGCTTCTCAAAAGCGAAGGAACACGGCTATAGGACAAGAGCAATTTTCACCTGACAGGCTGTAGCTACTCAGTGAGACCCATCATCATCCTGTGCCAAGGACCAGGGACTGAGATGTACTGAAATACCACCCAGACCCCCAGCAAACCACTCCTTCCAGTGCTAAGCCTTCCTACTCCTCAGCTGGCAGCCAAGCCTGGGCAACTGGAGGAGGCCCAAGCATATCCAGGTTTTTGGAGGATGGAAGATGCTGCAAAGCCTCCATCCTTTGCCAAGAGAAGTACTTAGGAAGGTATTAAGGAAGGTGCAAAGCAGCCCCAGCAAAAAGAAACCTACCTGGGTTTTAGTTCTGCAGAACAAGCCACTCACTACTGACTACCATCAGGGGAGGTCAGAAATGTTTTTACTTACTCTGAACAGACCACCCTCCAGCACTTCCTTATGAAGATTTTGGGAAACATATTCTGAAGTCACAGCCATTGCTATAGTCAAGCAAAGGCACATATTGACACTTGAAGTGAAATGCAATCCTCAGTGAGACTAGTACAAATTATTATTTGTCAATAATAACATCTTGTTAGGGCTTCTTTTGATAATCCTTTTAGTAATCCTTTCCTATTTCTGTGTGCATGTAGAGGGACATTTCCCCATGGTGGATTTAGAGGGACTGGTCTGCAGGGTTGCTCTGGGGAGTGCAACTCTGTTCCTGTGCTGAGCCGTGTGGAGAGCTGGGTGTCTCACACCCCCATCAATAACCAGCCACAAGTCCCCGGCAGCCCATGAGGACAATCAGAACCTCTTTCGCTTGGGTGCCCTGTGGCCAGGAGCCCTGAGGTCAACCATGGCCATGGTGATGGGGCTGAAGGACCGGGCTGGTTACTGGACCTCTGCCACCTTGTGGAGTGCAGTTGTTTGTCTACCCACAGCTCAAAATCAGCATCTCTTATAATTATCCTTTTCTTTCTGGAAGTTGATAAACTTCTTCCTTCCTGTGATGGAAAGGCAGGGGTTGTTTCAGAGGTATTGCACCTTGCTTCAAAACTACCCGCATGGGGGGAGATAAAACAGGTATGTGGCCTTAACAGCTTCCCTGGCATTTGCAGAGAATGGGCAGGAGGTTTCTCTCCCTCCCACAACTGAGTGATGAATATTTTCAATAGCAGGTTTAATTAAAAAGTGTTGGGCCTTACCATAAAGGTCTCTCAGCCCCCTGCTGTGATTGTCTAGCAGTGATGAGGGAGATCAAGCCCAATAGCCTTCAAATGTTTGACTTACTAAAAGGTGCCCCTCCTTTTCCTCAGTGTTCCCTCTTCCCTTACCCCTGAGGACACATTCCTGCTAAAAGCCTTCCAGTCCCACCCCAAAACACAAGTGGTGCTGAGTCCACTCAACCAACCTCAGCTGTACCTGGAGCATGAGTGGACAGGCTCCTTGTTTTAACATGTGGGATGTTTCGTAGTCCAGTAAATCCACTTGTGCTTCATCTCAGCTTGAATGCTTTTGCTTTCCAAAAATGTTGTGTCCAAAGGGCAGAATTTTAGATTACAAAAGTCCTAAAGGAGATGTAAGGCTTGATATAAAAATGCTAAGATGCTAAATTAATTCCTAAAAAATATTTAATATTTGAATAATTAATTACCTCGTACCAATTTCAAAGCACTGAATATGAGAAATGAAGTATGCAAATACAATGACAGAAACCTTTGTTTCAGTTCCCAGACACAGAGTTCAGGAAAATGGGAAAGTCATCCTTACCCATTCTTAAACTCTCAGCATGTTTCCAATTACCTAAAAGTAAGAGTTATCATAACAGAAATTTTTGTAAGAAATGATCCTCCTCATGTAGAGCATGAGCTGAAAAATATTCTTGCACTATCCACAGCGTTAGATAAATTTTCACCATCCTCCCCACACCTGAGAACACCCGTGGGACCAGGGGCTGAGGAGCATTCCTGCATCCAGCAGGGCTGAGACAGGGTCACTGCCTCTCTCAGGAGCTCCAGCTGATCCCTCTGAATGCAGGTCCAGTGGCAGACTGGCTGGAAGGCAAGCAGAGTTTTAATTTTACTTTTTTTGTTGTCTCACCTTTCATAGCAGAGCAGGGCCTTGGTAGGAAGGTGCTGTCCCCAAGAGCAGAGCAAACGTCCTCCCAGCTCTGTTGTGAAATGCTGGTAGAGGAATAGTTGAACACCTGAAAACATCAAGATCTCAGAGACTTGAAATGAGGATCTTAATTGTTGGATTTTCAACAGTTTAAAAAAAAATTGATTTAGTTTTAATTGCTGTTTACTAGGGTAAAAGCAGTCTTGCTTTTACTAGGGTAAAAGCAGCAACAGACTAATAAACATGAAGGAGGAAGGCTAAGGAAGGGTTTGAATTTCTTTTTTTAGGGGGTGTTTGGTTGGGTTTCCTTAGTCATGGAAAGGCTACAGTGTTACTCAGGCTGAAGGTGGAGGGAGGTGAATGTTTCCTTCTGATCTGCCCTCGGAAGGCCCCATCTGGAGTGCTGCATCCAGGCAGGATGTGCCTGTTAGAGCGGGGCTGGAGGAGGCCGCAGAGATGCTCAGAGGGCTGGAGCAGCTCTCCTCTGCAGCCAGGCTGGGAGAGCCAGGGCTGTCCAGCCTGGAGAGGAGCAGGCTCTGGGGAGGCCTCTGCAACCTTCCAGTGTCTAAAGGAGTCAGAGAGTCATAGGAGAAAGGGGAACAGGTTTCAACTGGAAGAGGGGAGATTTGGGTCGGGTGTTAGGAAGAACTGTGAGGGTGGTGAAACACTGGAACAGGCTGCCCAGAGAAGCTGTGGATGCCCCATCCTTGGAAGGCCCCATTCCAGGCCAAGGTGGACAGGGCCCTGAGCACCCTGATCCAGCCGGTGGCATCCCTGCCCATGGCAGGGTTGGAACTAGGTGATCTTCAAGGTGCCTTCCAAGGCAAGGCATTCTGGAACTCTATGAGGGTGCAAAGTGCACTCCTGCTACCTGGGCATGGAATGTTACCAAGCCATGGGGAGTCCTGCTCCGAGGGCTCTGGTGACTGGGAGTTTGTTAACTTGAAGCACAGACCTTGCTTTGATGCTCCAATTAGCATGACCCTCCATGTCACTTCTTGGTGGTGTACATTGAGGGGGAAATCCTTGCCAAGATGACACTGGCAGATCTTATAGTTCCTTATAGTTCCAGCAGTGACTGACAATTTGCAGATACTTCAAGTGCTGTTTGCCTGGTGCCAACAGAGCAACAAACTGTAATTCTTTACTCCCAGTTCCTGTGGTTGCCTTTCTGCAGCAGTTGTTCATCTTACACAAAGTGTTTGTGGCTATCACAGCTGAATTTGCCTGTTTGGAGGAGAAAGAGGGAAACAAACACCTTCAGCCGAAATCCAATTAGGGAACAGAAATGGGGGAGCAGGGAGGGGGTGTTCAGGTGGTTGCTAAGCCGATTCTGTTTCTACCTCGTTGCCACAGTCGGAGCAGAGCCACCAGCACCCACTTGTTTCCAGTAGTGCTACTGATTAGTGATGATGAAGAGGAACAAGGAGATAATGATGGGTATGTGAGATATAAATTGTCTCTCTAAATTCTGATTTCTGATATACTGTAGAAACAGGTTTTTGCCAAGTTTTTGGGCTTTTCCTTTCTGTTCATGAAATCATTATTGAATGTTTTTTGCAATATGGCTTGAGATATGCTGAAATGCTTGCAGTACATAAAAGTTCTTGCAACGAGTGTGTTACTGGGCTGGGATGTTGCTAAATGAGAATAGGGGATGCTTTAATTTCTGACCTTTTATATATCCATAACCCTTGATGCATGGTGAAATTAGTGGCTGAATGTTCCTTCTAGTTCTGTTCTCTGTAATACGAGGCCCTCTGGTACTGTCTTCCATGGGATTTGCATGGATTGCTACTCCTGGGTAAAGATCCATATGTTGTCGTCCTTTCTGTTTTGTGGGAGGGGATTGGGGCAGAGGGGCAGTTGCTCAACTCAGTTGTCTTATGTGGGATGCTACAGGCAGCTTGAAGCACAGACCTTGCTGTGAAGCTCCACAAGTCACTTTTTGGTGCTGTGCACAGAGAGAGAAACCCCTGCCAAGATGGCACTGGACGATCTGTGGGTCCCTCATTATTCTAGCAGTAATCTGCTGATTCCAGATACTACAAGTCCTATTTGTCTGGTGCCAACAGAGCAGCAAACTCATATTCTTTCCTCCCAATACATATTGTGGTTTTCTTTCTTTCAGACTGCGCAAGGTGAACAACTGATTGCGTCAACCCCATGTGGTCATGTCTCTGCAGTTGATGCCTCCCTGTTGCCCTTCAGACTGCCAGCACTTGCCCAGCCTGCAGGACAGAACTCAGTCATGAAAAATATCATCCCATTTATATATGAGCACTTCTATTTCTCCAGACAGACTCAGATGGATCTTGGGGGATAGGCTGTGTAAAGACTTGTTTCTTTGTATATATAGTTCTTCCTGTATATAGTTCTATTTTTTCTTGAATTTAATTATAAATAAAGTATTGATTAATTTAAGTATAGTCAAGTCTATGTTAGACTCTGCTGGTAGACAGAGATGTCTTTTCACAGGTGGAAATAACACTCCTGGTTTGACCAATCAAAAGCACTCGTTCTCTTCACCACAGTGTAGTCACTGATTTTGGGGGAAAGGTGCTAAAGGCATAAGCTTTGTAGTTCTTGTGGCCAGTGGGTGTTGTATGGGAGAAAAGAAACAGGCACTGCTTGGGGTGAGAGGCCTTCTATTTCTCAGGATGCACTCAGGTGGATATTTTGGTGAAAATGTTGTGTTTTCAGTGCCCAGAAGATTGAAAGAGCAGCAGGTTGTGCACATATCCAAAGAAAAATAATTTCTTTGAGAATAACTGATATATAAACAAACTGCTGCATTTAGTGTTGTAACGCTTTGTTTACCATTAGAATTTGGAGGGTTTTGAAGGAATGTATTTTTGAATGTATGAAGTTAGTTGGAGCTGTTAGCGCTACAACTCTGTTGTAGCTCCAGCTCCTTCAATTATACCAATATAATTCTCAGTTACATTAAAGTGAAATTAATTGTCCAGAGAAAAGAAAATCACTTTTGTTATATGAAAGTAATAAAGAGGAAAAGGCACATCCAAGGTAAACAATACAACAGTAAATTCATCTGTACCATGAAACAGAAAACTCAAAACTTAGCTTTCCTTATCTCCAGCATTGTCTTGATGTCAAATTTTTATGTCTCAATTTTAGTGGTTTTTTCTTTGAATTCCTGTAATTTTGGTCACTCACAAACAGTAGCATCTCAAGGGCCTCGACTCCAGATAGAAATGTAACATTTTGGAATTATTAGGGGTGGATAGGCCAAACATTCTCAAAATGGTGTTGCAGGTAAGAAGAAGGATAAAGTTTGGTAGTTTTAGGAGCTTGTGTGGGGAGGTGATACTCATTTCTTAAGGAGGCTACAGAGTTAGATGGAAATCGAAGATGTATTGGGTTAGAGGGTTTCCAAGAGACCTAGAAAGAGTGACCTCCATGTAGTTACCTGTGTTGTCCTTCTTGCTGAAATGATTGGGGAACCTCTCCAGGCTTCACAACCTTTCAAAGACAGTAAACAGCAACCTTATGATGATGCCAGCCAGCTCTCCAAATACTCTCAGATGGGTCCTATCTACTCCTATGGATTTGTATGAGTTAGAGAACTGCATCCAAGTCGGGGAAACAGGTTGTGGCTGTGGTAAGATGGGAAATCTTAAACATTGAGGGAAACAGGTAAGTTTTCTGACCTCTGAAATAAACATGAACAAGTCTAAAATGCAACTGTTAACTTACTTGAGAAAAAAAAAAAAAAAAAAAAAGAGGAAAACCTCACACAATAGCTACTCCACTGATCAGATGTTTTAACCTGATATTTTCAAGAGAGCTGGGGTACTTCTGGTGCAGGCATATGGAGAGGAGCAGTGAGGTATAAATGTGGAGAGGGAAGCGTGAGTTGAATGGAGGATGGGTATTTGACATACCCTAGCTGTGGAACTCTCTCCCTCTAGCAATTTTGTTTCCCTACCTTGCCATATGTTTGTAGAAAGGTTTTTAATCTGGTATTTCCTGGACTGTGGACCATTTCTGGCTTATCTGTGGCTGTTTGAATTGATAGAGGTAAGAGCTGCTTATGGGGTTTTTTGTGGGGTTTTTTTGTGACAAGCTAATCTCCAATTTGGTTGCATTCAGTATATATAAAAATACATATTAAAACACAAGCTGAAGAAAATAATGTAGGTGATTTTTTACAAAGAATACTATTATTTTGCAAAGAAAATACAAAAATGTGGTCTGGGATAACATAACCATCTTTGTGTAGCACTCTAGGGGTGCCAGTAAGTTTGCAAACTCAAAGCCAAGTGATTGTATTTACAATGTGCATGTTTCTTTGTGGCATCTGTATTTAGCCAGTGGAATTTCCTATGACAAACTACCATTGTGCTAGGTTTTAAATCAAGAATTTAAATAGAGGGGTTTTTAAATAAGGATAATGAAGTTACACATAGTTTTAATGGATGATAAGGAAGGATCATGAGGGATAGAAGCCTCATGGTTTAGAACTTAGGCCAAGATTTTTCAGCCAACTGCTATTCATTAAAAACTTTGTTGCTCCTTTCTCAGAGGCCTTCAGTTCAGCCCACTGTTGGCAACCAGAAGAATCAGAGTTCCGATTCATTACTGCAAATCCCAGGCACCTTCCTTTAATTGAGGTCTGCAGTGGCTGACTTCCTAAAATTAACTTTTATTCAATTTTATTCTGCAACTACAAAAAGGCTGTTGAATTGCACAGCTTCTGGTTATTATGGGTTTTGTCCAGCTAACATTACTTTTCAGCATAAAGTGTAGATTTCTTTCATAAATAGATACCCATTTTCATGCTCCTGCTGTGCCACAGTTCCTGAGCTATAATGCATATATATTGCTGTGGTTCAACATAAGCTTTGATGATGACATAATGGGCTGGTAATAACTCCTGGTGTATTTTATTGGCATTGCTTTCTTAAAATCACATCAGCAATAGACTTCTGAGTTGCCTAAGAGGCCAGCACTTGTAATAGGTGTGTGTAATTTTGCAAACTTTTAGCTAATTTTGTAGAAATAGCTAATGTTTGGCACCCATGAAGGCTGTTTTTATTCATCTGGCATATTTCCATTCAAATACCCATTTAATGTGGTCACCAACATAGAAATAGTTAAACAATACTGTAAATGGACATGTTTTCTTTGTTGGAATGATCACTGACACACTGAATTCTTTTCATTAAGTAATTTGACCACAGGCATCTCTTTACTTTGGAAAAAAGGAGGAAAAAAGCTGTAGCAAATAGTCTTTCAGTTTTCATATTTGCAGTGTTTATATAGGGGGATATAATTAGAATTTCAGGACAAATTACACAAGGTATTGGAAGAAAATCAAGGCTAAAATAAACATTCAATTCCTCTTTTTTTGCATTTGACCACTACACACAAACATTTGGTTATAAATAGATATCTCATCCCTGTTGGAATAACATTTCACTTTCAAAGCAGGATTCTGGAAAATAAAATCCTTTTTAAAGGGATTTTAAGCAATTATGCAATTTGAAACCTTTGGTTGGCTTATGAATCTTTACTACAATTGGATCGCTTTTATGTGCTCTGTAGTAAATACCAAATAGCCCTCTGAAGTGAAACATGTTCCAGCTGAATAATCCTTACTGAGGGAATTTTTAACTGCAGTTGTTTTTAATTCTTGGTAAGTTTGCATTTGCAGGGTATCTGTGTACTATCGGTATACACAAAAGCTACTGTTACAAGAACAAATGCCACTGACATGTACACTGCCTACCTGACAGACATAAATAATCTAATTAATTTGATGTTAGCACTTACCTTGCTTAAAAGAAGTGGGAGCATTCAAATTCTGAGGATAACAGCACCATTCTACCATCCTTATACAGAATTTGCTGTGCTGTGTGGAGATCACTATAGAATATAGTTTTAAAATTTGTCTTATGAATGTAACCTTGAAGAATGTTAATGTCTCTCTGAAGTTTGTCTGTTAACCATGAAAATCTAGGCACACATATGCATAAAATGCACCGAACAGGAATCTTCTCTTGGAAATAAGACAAAAAAGGAAGGTGTATGCCCAGTGGAAGCAAGGTCAAGTGACATGGGAAGAATACAGAGATGCTGCTTACCACTGTAGGGAAGAAATTTGTGTGGCCTGTGGCCAAAGCTCAGCTGGAGTTGAAGCTGCCAGAAGTGGGGGGGGAAATAAAGAGTTTTTTCAAATATATTAATGGCAATAGGCAGTACAGAACTATCATTGGCCCATTTACAGGATGAGGATGGTCACCTCACAAACAGGGACAGAGATAAAGCCAAGGCGTTTAACACTTTCTTTGCCTCTGTCTTCAACACAGATGATGGATCAAGGGGGTCTCAGTGCCCTGAGCTGGAGGACCATGACTGTGAGAACGATCAACTCCCAGTCAACCCTGAAATTCTGTTGGAACTACTGTTCCAGCTGGATCCCTACAAATCTATGGGGCCTGACAGAATTCACGCAAGAATCCTCGAAGAGCTGGCTGATGTCATCACAAAACCTCTCTTGATAATTTTTGGGTGGTCTTGGGAATCCAGACATGAGGGTCCTGTGCAAGGCTAAGAGTTGGACTTGATGATCCTTGTGGGTCCCTTCCAACTCAGCATAATCTGTTATTCTGTGAAAATTCCTAGGATTTACTAGCTACCTACATCTACAGAGAAGAGTCAATTCAGTGCAGAAGGCAGTAAGATGAAGATTTTAGCTATTGCTCTCAAGCTGTACTTTCGAACAGTAGCACTTTTTGCCTGGGTGATCAAGTCTGCTAGACTCATTCCCTACAGCAGATTTCTCTAGGTGCTGTTTGACTCTCCTTCCATATATTGAAAAACAGTAGAAAATACCTTTATTTGGTAATTTGCTGGTTTGAACCAAGAAAATCAAAACTCAGTTTGACACCCATGGAGCCAAGTAGGAAGAAATTACTAAAAGCAGTAAATGCCAGGAGATGCTAGTTTAATTCTTATCAATACTCCAGACCCTGTTGTACTGTCGCTGTATGAAGAGTGAGAAAATCAGTCAGGTTTTGAGATACAGGAGGAATCTTCAGAAACTTCTATGACCTGTCTGCTTAGTGAAAGATGTCCCTAGTGCACATCGATACAGTGTTCCTTGGGGTTGCATACAGTGTGTAGAGTTGCCCTAAAAGTGAGCACATCTAACTTTTTACTCATGTCAGTAATGCAACTGATGTTGGAGAAATGATTCATAAACTAAATGAACTAAAAGTTTAGGACAACTAGGTTTGGATTCAAGTGTTGCTTGTTTGAATCCCAAAATAGTAATCTCGAGGCAAGAGCCAGAGATTAGCATCTTCAGTGTCATTTACAGTACAAACAAACCTGACCCTTTAAGTGGATTTCTTTTGATTGCTTCCTGATTTAACCTGCTTAAAGTGTATTCCTTTTTTCTTAGGTGATCATAGCCTTTCATTTCAGCAGAAGCAGAAACTGAGGGGAGAGGATTCTGCCCCTCTGCTTGGCTCTTGTGAACCACAAAGATGATCAGAGGGCCGGAGCACCTCTTCTGTGAGGACAGGCTGAGAGAGTTGGGGTTCTTCAGCCTGGAGAAGAGTAGGCTTCAGGGAGATCTTACAGCAGACTTTCAGTGCCGTAAGTGGGCCTAAAGGAAAGCTGGAGAGGGACTTTTCACAAGGGCATGTAGGGACAGGACAAGGGGGAATTGCTTCAAACATTATATATTAGGAAGAAATTCTTTACTGTCGGTGTGGTGACGCACTGGAACAAGTTGCCCAGAGAAATTGTGGATGCCCCATCCCTGGAAGTGTTCAAGATCAGGTTGGACAGGGCTCTGAGCAACTTGGTCTAGTGGAAGGTGTCCCTGCTCATGGTCAGAGAGGGTTGAAACTAGATGATCTTTAAGGTCCCTTCCAACCCAAGCCATTCTATGATCTTATGGCTGTTTATGTATTAAAACTAAAAAGACAGGAATAAAATGTGCTTTCTGAAATGTGACATGAACCAACTTTTATTGCTTTGCCCTAGTTCCATATTCTGTCTCTCCATAGAACTGTTCATTAATTCTGTCATTAAGTCTGTTACCTGTGGATTCTGTAGAGCTTTACAGGACTGGTTTTAATTCATCTAAGAACATTTTGGTATCATCTGAAAACCAGTTTTTAAAATTGTCAATAGATTTGCTGCAGTCTCTTCCTTAGATTTCCCTTCTCCTTTCATGCTAGCCATTACCAATTTTTTTTCTATTTTTGAAATTTTCTCACTTTGTCTCCTGCAGAGTCTCTTCATTACTGATGGAGACAGCTTCTAGTCTGGTGTTCCCAGTCTAGAACTGTTTGATTTCTCTGCCTTATGAAAATCACAGTTCAGGAGAATTGTGGTTTATTCCAACACTTCAGGAATGTGTTGAATTACATTTTAAAACAAGCACAGTAGTTATTGTCTCATCTCAAAAGATATCCATAAAACACATAAAAGTCTTCAAAAGTGTTAGTTGTACTTTTTGGGTTTGAATATATAGCTTCAAAAAGAACATAATACAAAGTAAAATTGAATGCTACTGCATTGTTGTAGCAGAACATTGAAAAATCAG
This sequence comes from Manacus vitellinus, assembly GCF_001715985.3. Classification (NCBI taxonomy): domain Eukaryota; kingdom Metazoa; phylum Chordata; class Aves; order Passeriformes; family Pipridae; genus Manacus; species Manacus vitellinus. Next base: position 43,417,375 of record NW_021938789.1, on the reverse strand, counting down.
TAACTGTCTACCAAAACCTGTAGATAACCCCGGAACTGCTTAATTTCCTTTCATATTGAGCACTTAAATCCATCTTAAATCTTTTGTATCCTCATGTCTCTCACAGTGTATTCTGAAGATGTGAAGTTCATGCACAACTTTGTCTCTTAAAACCGACCTAATGAAAACCACAAACAAAATTTGTAATGCTGAAAGGCATTAAAAGACTCCCAAGCAGCTATTATACCAGTCACATGCTTTATGTGACTATTATTACACTATAATTCTATGAGAGATGTATGTTTGTTTGTTTGTTTTGACTTAAAACATATGAAAACTTTATTGGTATAAATTGCTAGTTTCACAGAGGTCAGTTCTGGGTTGTGATCTGTTTAACAGCTTCATTGATGAACTGGATAATGGGGCACAGCGTGCCCTCAGCAAGTCTGCTGATGAGACCGAATGGGGAGGGTGGCTGACAAGCCAGAGGGTCGTGCTGCCATCCAAAGGGACCCTGACAGGCTGGAGCAAAAGCCAGACAAGGACTACATGAGGTTTAATGAAGGAAAGTGCAAAGTTCTGCACCTGCAGAGGAACAAGCCCATGCACTGAATGTTGACAGCTGCCTGTCTGGAAAGCAGCTTTGCAGAAAAGAGCCTGGGGGTCCTGGTTGACGCTAAGTTGAACATGAGCCAGTAGTGTGCCCTCACTGCAAAGGCAGATAACAGTATCCCGGGCTGCATTTGGGGGATTGTTGCCAACAGGTCTGGGAGGTGATCCTTCCCCTCTACTCAGCACTGCTAAGGCCATACCTGCAGTGCTGGGTCCAGCTCTGGACTCCCACATACAAGAGATATACAAAGTTACTGGAGAGGAGTTGAGCAAAAGGCCACTAAGGTGCTTAAAGGACAAGAGCATCTCTCCTAGGAGGAAGGGCTGAGAGAACCAGGATCACTTAGCCTGGAGAAGAGAAGGATTTGGGGAATTTCAGCAATGTGGACAAATACAAGAAAGGAAGTTTTAAAGCAGATGAAGACAGGCATTTGTCAGTGGTGTCCAACAAGAAGCAATGGACACAAAATGAGATTCCACCTGAACATGAGGAAACACTTTTTCATTGTGAGGATGACTGAGTACTGGCATGGGTTGCCCAGAAAGGTCGAGGAGTTTCTATCCTTGGAGCTATTCAAGAGCTACCTGGACATGGTCTTGGTGTATTATTGGAACAGTAGGACCTTACACAGATTAAGTGAGGTGAAATTTTACTGGGCTTTGAAAGGTAAATTATTGTTTATTTATGGGGGAAAATAACTTCTTTACTCTGTAAGAAAATGCAGTAAACTTCAAAACAAATACCACTCACAGTTTTTAAAAAGGGATCAAGTATGTGTGGAAGAAACTTATTAGAAAAAGCAAATTAATTTGGAAGACCTGATGCAGGAAAAGCATTTGGAAGCTTTTGAACTAGTATCTAAAGCATAGGGTTTATCTGTTTAGAAGGTAAGGGGATGCTACAGTGTCTGACAGGCTTGATGACTTTTCTACCCTTTTAAGAACATTTACTAAGAGGGAGGTGGAGTACCAAGATTGATTTAGCTGATTGGATTGCTGTGTTTTCCTGATGCCTCATAGTTTTCTTATTAGGATGAGACTGATAGAGATTTTTACCTAGCATATGAGAGAGATAATATTTACCTTATAAATACTACTTTTAAATATACCACATATAAAGCTGGTTGAAAAACAGAATTGTATAACCTCAGAGAAAAAGTAATGACACTGAAAGTCTCATAGATAATTTGGACTTGGATTCTTTTCTTCTGTTCCATTTTGCAAGAAGTATACATGTTACTTTAGCACCACAAATGCAGACTATGATCATGCTTGCCATTGACTACAAATCAAGTGTTTTCTACACATGTCATAGTGTGATTTATTGACTTGGAGTAGTGTGGGATTTGTGGTCAACTTTTGTAGTCTGAATGTGGGTGAAATACTTAGAAGGGAGGAAGGATGTATTTGTGGTCTAAGTATGAAATTGGAAAACAGGAGATCTGTTCTAGTTTGATGACAGATTATTTGATTTGTGGAAAAGTAATTTTCTGTTCCTTCATTTCTGTTTATGTAAATGTGAGTGTTACAAAAGTATTGCTTGATTCTGCTGAATAGAGGACTTAATTTATTAATATTCATATTATGTTTTAGGACAACAAGGAGAAAGTTAATATTAAAAAAGTGGATTTGAAAGAAGTTACTCATTTAATGCCTCCCTCGAAGAAAAGTTACTTGGCAGCAGAATACCCTGAAAACAATGTTTTCTGCGTGTTTGTCCAATTCACAGCTGCCTGAAACAATGAAGATAAATTTTAAAGTTGTTTCTGTGTGATTTCTGTCATATCTACCATATGCTATCGTCTACTGCATTTACCAATATCTATCAGCCTAATATATCTGCCACTTGTATCTTTTCAGGTCTTTTTTCTTAATATTGCCTGTCCAGTTGATGCCAGAGAGTATTCCAGAAACTGCTTTTGTTCTGTTGGAATGGTTATAGCAACAAAGAGCTTTTAAAAACCTGTACTTAGCCCTGCAGCTGAAGTTTGAAACACTTGAGACCGCTGGGCACAGTCTAGCCCATGTGAAGCAAAAGTAGGTAGTGTTGTTCAAGACGAGCAGATCTCATGCATACAAGAAAGGTTTGTTTCACTAGAGAAAACTGTAGGTAAGCTTCACTTCATCAGAACTGGCATTTCTTCACCCTCTGCCACCTTATCACCAAAATTCAGTTTTGTGTGCAGTCACATGTGCCTGTATCACTTACGGTGTAGAATAACAGCAACAGAATATATACCTCTGACATCATCCCCTGGGAAAATATAGATAATTCAGAACCTAATGGGCTTGCTAATGGCATGGTCAGCTGCAAGTAGTTTCAGCTGCAAGTATTTTAGACTCTTCCTCTGTTCTCAGCCAACACAGCCTATCTTTATAAGTTTAAGTCTTGATATGCATAGAAGGGTCTTGAACTGAGCTCAATATATCCATGAGAATGAAAGTAAGACAAGGATTGTGGCCGATAGCGTGGCTTCTTTGGTAAAAAGTATGTAAAGATCTTTACGGGGAAATGAAGAAGAGTAAAATAAGCAGGAAGGATCACTATGCTTGCATAAAATGAACACCTTTTCAGTGAAAATTTACCTTTCTATGTGTTTTGACATTTTTTATGCACAAGAGTAGCAGCATTGCTGTACAAAATACTACCTTCCTCTGTGTTTCATTGTTGCTAATTTGCAGCTAAAACCCTGACTATCATGTTGTGCTCAATCAAGTGTCTTATCAGTACTTTTGAAAAAACTTTCTTGGACACTCGTTCTGCTCATTCATCTGAGCACTTGATGCACAGCTTGTGGACTTTTACTGTTGTGAGATAAGTCTTACTGAACATCAGGACAGCCCACCCTATGGCTTCAACATTTTTCCAGACTTTCATACTGCTTCACTAAACATAAGGTACAAATGTGCTCCTAGTAATACTACCAACAATTTCTGCATCTTCTGTATAGTACCTTGATGTATACCCACACAACTTTATACACCTTTAACTTGTCAAGAGATTTGGTTCTCTGACAGCTCACTCAGTAATCCTTCTACTATCACAGATATGAGAAACTGCCTTGTTAAAAAACTCTACTAGTATTGATAAAGCATTGCTAAAGTAAATGAATTCATAAATGACTGGATGTTCAGTCCCACTGATGGGTATGGAAGTGCAGTATATGATCTTTCAGTGAGTGGTTAACTGTTTTTTTTCAGGCTTATGTTCCAAAACAAATTGTAGAGGCAGCAAAAGTTAACCAAGAGCAGACAGTCTTAATTGCAGTAGGCACCACATCTGACCAGCACACTAGTATTAACATACAAGACTGCCAAACAGGCTGCTGAGGAAATCTTACTCAGTGCAGTCTGGAGAGATTAAGTGATCTTACTGTCATTTGTAAGTGTACATGCTTTAAAGGAGTAGTGTATGCTTTAAAGTTGCTGTGTACATAAGTACCATTTATGCAGCATTGCATGTAAAGAATTGACTTTATGACATGGACATCAGAAGTAAAGTGTCACGTTGCCCTAGACCTTAATTCACAGTGATGTTGCTTTTGTCACTCGTCCTGAACTTGGCTGTGGTGTAATTTGTGGACACTTTTTTTCTACAAGTTGGAGAAATGCAGGCAAATGCTGTTACTAGAAAGAAGTCCTTGTGGTTATCACAAATAGGATTCCTCCCCTTTTGCCCATTAAATCTTGACAGTGATTCCATTATGTATCGTCTGTTATACCACAACACACAAACAAGTGAAAAAAACCCCAAGTGATCAGTCAAGAGCTGGAAATCAATTCTATATTTCAGCAAGGCTCTAATATGACCCAGATGCTCTTCTGTCTTTCCCAAATGTCACTGTGTTGTTGCCTTCACTGATTGGCTATCAGCTTCTCATGTGAATGAAGGGAACCAGGTTTGGTCCTCAGTGCAGTTTTTATATCTATCTGAGTCCTCTAAGGGGGCTTGCTTGTTACCTGAGCATAGGTAATAAGCACCTTGCAGAATCATCACCTTGTTGCTTTTACAATTGTTTTTTTCCTCTGTGTCTGAAAAGTTCTGGGTTGAGGCTGTGGACAGAATGCTTAGCATGGGATCATATGGTCATGAAAAGATGACAAGAAGAGGGGAAGGAGCATTGGAGGGAGCTTTCTGTTCAAACGTGAGCAGAAAGTGTTAAAACCACTCCGGGGAGGGTTTAACTTTTGAAAGCTTAATGGCACAATTTGTATTTTGTGCAAAAAGTTGTTACCTTTGTGCAGTGTTGCTTGAATTATCTGTGAAGTGTTTTGGAGGTGGAAAATGTTCTGTATAGAACGATCAGCTCAAATCTGAAGCTTTAAGCTGTGTTTGGCATCCAAATGCCTCCTCAAGGATTTGGCTTTGTGCTGCAACACAACCCAGAGAAGATCTTTGTTTTCTGCTTCTAAGCTACTGCCAGACTCTTGGAGGAACAGCTGATGAGCTTTAGCCTTGATTTAGGCACAAATCAAAACCAATTCTGCAACCCAGTCCAAGTTGTTGACCCTATCTGTCTGTAATCTGGGATCTCAGAGCAGCTCTGACCCTAAATTGGTGACAGACTGTTATTAAAAGTGTGCCTTGGTAAGTCCCGAGAATGGTAGTTCATAGAAACCAAACAAAAATAACGGCTGTATTTTAACATGTTAATGTAGAGTACAGATGCAGTCGTTGCTGTCGGTAGTGGTGCAAGGATGTCCTTACACACTGTGTGGTTAGTGTTTAAACTTGTCACTTTTTCTTCTGGACAAGGGCTGGGACATCTAATGTCGCACATGCCAACACCTGAGAGCTATTTAATAGGAGTGTTTGAGCCAGAAAAGAACCCCATATACACCTTGTAATTCTTTCAAAAAGCTTTGTTCTGAGGGAGGTTTGGTTGGTTAGAAGAAGACCAAATCTTAACGCTCTTGACTTTAGATGGGGACTTCGCTTGCAAAGAGGAGGGCGTAGCCGTCCTACTTCAGGAAGTTCAAGCTAGGAAAGTTTATCATAACAAAGCCCACCCTTCTTAGCGCCCTCAGACTGCGGATTTTTGCCTCGTGGGGCCCCCGGTCCGAAGGCGCGGGGGCTCGTTCCCGCTGCCTCCT